>NW_027459324.1:0-293720 GCF_050624435.1 Tenrec ecaudatus | reverse complement strand
GAGGTAAGTAATGAGTTTCCTTCTCACCCATGTGTGTGGGAAGAATTTCTATTGCCCATCAATTGACCCTTTTGTAGTCAATTTAGTGTTCTCCAGCTGTATTGCTGGCCATCTACCAAAATGTGTGGAGCAACAGTAGCACTCCAAATTGGTCAGTGTAACAGATACAACAGCACTGATGCTGATGTTATTATTATTCTCCTTTTCATACAGATCAACTGACTTCTCCCCAGCAGTAAAGCTATTTCCTTAGTTCCATTACCATGTCAGCAGTCAACAGGGTTGACTGAGAGGCAACTGAGAAAAGAAACCTCCTCCTTTCTCTGATTTTCAGCAACTGTGCTGCCCTCTAAAAATCCCATCCCATCAGCCTCTCGGGCGATAAATGAGGCCTGGGCCCTGGGGCTCATTAGCACCATCCTTTACCACCTGCCTCGAACCACTCACAAACATGGACACAGCACTCATACACCCACGCATGCCTCCATGGGTAAATTTGGACATACAGGCAGTACCAGGTAACAAAATTCCCACGTAGCGACGAATCCTACTGACCCTTTAATGCAGTGGTTCTCAACCTTCTTAATGCCACAACCCTTTAACACAGTTCTGCATGTGGTAGTGAGCCCCAAAACAAAACTATTTTCATTGCTGCTTTATAATTGTCATTTTGCTACTGTTATGAATCAGGCAACCCGTGTGAAAGGGTCATTCAACACCCACTCCCAAAGGAGTATGACCCACAGGTTGAGAACCACTGCTTTCATGTTATGTGAATTCATCCTAACTTTGAAACAATTGAACCAACCACTACATGCAATTAATTAGCCATCACAACCACTTCAACTTTCAAATCAATGAAAATAATAAGAAGAATTTCTTGCACTTGAAAAAAAAATCCAAGATCATCAAGTCAATTCCAACTCATCAGAAAGAGTAGAACTCTGCATTTGGGTTCCCAAGTCTTTGCAGGAATAAAGTCTCATCTTTCTCCAGTGGACCGATGGGGGGGTTGAGCTGCTAACGTTGTGGTGATCAGCTCAACATGTCACCCATTCTGCCACCAGGGCAGGGCTCTTCTTGCACTGAAGTAAGAGGACACAAGAACTACACCACTTGTTCTGACAAACTTACAAACTTCACAGAACTTCACATATTTGATATAAATGGAATCCTGGAACAAATAAAAGGGCAGGGAAAGAAAAAAGATCCGTGGTTCCCATGGCCTGAGCGTTGGGCAAAGAGACGAAGCGCAGAGGCACGAAGGCCCGTTGGGGAGTGATGAGCTTGTGCTATATCTTGATTGTGTTAGTGGATACATGATTGCTCACATTTTTCAAAATCCAGAGAACTTTCACCTTAAAAGGATAAATATGATGATATGCAAATTACATATGAATAAATCTGACTTAAAAATAAAACAGCTCACTGGAGAAAGGAAAAGAAAGTAGGGGAACCCACACTAACAGCAAATGCTATAATTTATCCTCCAATGGTGCTCCATGAAGTTAATACACAGAGTTACCACAAATCTTTAAAAGAACTTGCAACATTTTGTACCTGAATGAATTCTTGGGCTGTATGCTATTAGAGGTTGGGATCGACTGAAATTGGTATTGCCGAGGCACTGTCAAATTCCAACGCCACGTGCTGAAGGAAAGAAAGGGACTGAGCACCACAAGAACAGCAAAACTTTCTGTTAATGAGAAATTTAAACGGTTGCCTTCTTTTCTTGCCAATAAAATATTTCTTCGAGGCTGCAGGTTAAAAATATAATTGCATAAATACATAATCAATATTGGTTCACTGCCATCGAGTCAATTCTGACTCATAATGATTCCAGAAGACAGGGTCGAACCTGCCCCCTGTGGTTTCCTAACCTGTAACTCTTCACAGTAGTAGAAAGCCTCATCTTTCTCCCAAGGAGCAGCTGGTGGTTTCATACCACTGATCTTGCATTTAGCAGCCCAACTCCTAACCCACCATGCTATCAGTTGCCTTGAAGTCAGTTATGACTCATGCTGAGCCCATGTATGTCAGTAGAGCTGTTCTCTAATGAATGTCCATTGGCTGATTTTTTCCAGAAGTGAATTGTCTGGTCTCTCTTTCGAGGAGCTTCTAGGTAGACACAAACCTCCAACCTTTCTGTAAACAACTGAGCTCTCGATCATTTGGAAAACCCAGGGACCACATGATCATAATAAAAATCTACAGACTATTTTTAATCTCAACACTGCTCTACATTTATAGCCTTGCCTAGCCTATAACATGTTCATATTCATTACTTTACAGAATTCCTGTGTAATCGGACACACAATTAACACTAAAAATTGTGTTATTATTTGTATATACCACAAGCATATATAGTATATCATTCCATTGTCACTCAACTACGTTCAGGTAAGTTAATTTAACCTACAACACAGCTGACGTAAGCAAATAGCACTGAATGGACAGCTTTCACACTGGCTTTGAATTTAGATATGAGATTTGAACTCAAGTTTTCTGACTCTTAATGGTAATAGAACCCCCGTGGCACAATTCACCACAGAATATTTGTGTAAACAGCATATCCCATATGTGATAGGCATACATGCTACTCCAACCAATGTACGCATTTTATCCATTTTTAAAAGGATACTGGAGCGTATTGCACATGAACTAGAATAAGGTCACCTCTTTTACAGTCAGTTAATAGCTGACTTTAAGCAATGCTTCTATCTTGAAAGAAAAATAATCAAGGCAGTATGGTTTATGTAAAACAGTAGACAAATAGATCAGTAAAATAGCATTTAAATAGACCAACACAAATCTAGTCTATTGATCTTTCAAAAGTGTGCAAAGACAATCCAATAAAGAAATGACGGGCTGTATAATAAATGCACTGGATTAACAAAACAACAGCATGCCCCAAATATCTGAACACTAGCCTTACATCCTTCAAAAAACTACTTTAAAACAGAGCACTGACCAAATTGCAAAATGTAAAATTATAAAAGTTCGAGAAGAAAATGGGAAAATCTATAAGATGTACACCTGATAAAGGATTTATATCCAAAATACACAAGAATTACTAAAATTCAACAATAAGAACTCAAACGGCCCAATTACAAAATGGGTTAAAATATCTGAGAAGGCACTTCACCGGAAAGGGACACAGGGCATAAGGAAAATGCTCAGTATCAAATGTCAATTGTTGTTGGGTGTCGTGGGTCAGACCTGATACACAGGACAACAGAACAAAGCACTGTTGTGTCCTGAATCCAGGAGATTCCCTGCACAGGGATCTCACATCCAAACAATAGGCTCAGCTCCATCCTTCCTCCTGCCTTTCAGAGGGCTCATTTTAAATGCAGCAGGATGGCATTCCAGGGAATCCTGCTCACAGTTACAGGGAATTCTCAGTCTCTTCCCTCACCTTCATACGAGAGCCATGCAGAAAAGGGTCCTTAGAAACTTTGGGGTTTTGTTTTCTTAACATTGAGGTGTAATCCTTGTTGAAGAGGAGTCTAGCCCATAGCTTCCCAGATTGATTTGGCCTGCCACTGGCTTTTAAAAAAATTACTCAGCACCATCCTCGCAATTAAAAACTTACTTATAGAGCCCATACTCCAGCATGTCTGGATTGTTACAAAGCCCTTCAGGGACATATCACCCACTTGCTGTCAGCAAGTGAGCCTGTGTCACCTGAATCCCACAGGTGTGACTGGCTCTTCCTACCATCTTGAGGCCACAGTTGTCTTCATAAACTCCAGCTGCTCAGCTTCTTTGCACAACGCGAAGACTGGATAAGCACGAAGAAAGGACACAACCCTGACACACCCTTTCCTGGATCTGAAACCACGCAGGACCCTGTGCGTTCAAATGACCACCTTTATGTCTACATACAACCTTGGCTTGACTAAAACGGAGAGTACAAGAAAGCCCATGTTTCTAAATCACATACATTATTTATTACGATTCTAATGAATCATGGTTTAATGCCTTTGCATATTTAATAAAACACAAATAATCATCGTTCTGGTGATTTCTGCTTTCTGTAAATACCCACCTGACACTAGCAATGATACCTCAGAGTCTACAACCACATCCTCTTCTGAGTCCAGCTAGAAATTCTAGCAGCGCCCTGTCAGTGTAAAATGATCTTCAGCAAAATCTCACCTGCATGGAATATTAATGATATTGTTCAATATTTGCTGTGTTCCTTGGATTCACCATTCTTTGGAATGGCACTGACACGTATCTCTTTGCGTTCCAAATTACTTGGCACAGAGTCGTAAGTGCTTCAGCATAGTATCCGCTAGTTGACACATTTCAATTGGTACTTCCTCAATTCCCAGAGCCTTGTTTGTCACAGTGCCTTCACTGCAGCTTGCATTTCTCCCAGTAATACCACCGATTCTTGGTCACACGCTGTCTCTTGAAATAGGTCAACTAATTCCTTCGGTCCGGTGATGCCATGTGTTCCTTCGATCTTCTTTTGAGGCTCACTGCATCACTGAATAGTTCGCCCTTAATGGGTGCAGGGTGTTGGTAAGTGCCCCCATGTGAGTTCCAAATCGCAGCCACCTTATTTACAAGAGAAGGCCCCACTGCCCGGTCCTTCACATCACCACACTGGTTGACTTGAGCAAATCCATCTTGCTAAAGATCTTCCTCTTTTCAACTAACTTCACCAAGTATGACGCCCTTCTCCAGGGCTGGTTTCCCCTGATTATACGTCCAAAGCATGAGAGATCAGGTCTTAACCCCTAGCTTCCAAGAAGCATTATAATGTACTTTATTGGACAAATGGGCTGGGGGTGGTGCTGGGGGGGACCTCTGACCCAGTATTTTCAATGATATCATGTGAAAGGAAATGTTGGACAGTAAATAAGGAAAACTGAGAAATGATATCTATGATTATGGTGTTGGTGAAGAATACTGAATAGCTTCTGGACTGCCAAAAAATTGAAAAAAAAAAAAAAAAAGGTCTTAGCGGAAGTACAACGTGACTGATCCTTGGAGGAAAGGACTGTGAGCTGTCTCCCATACTTCGCACAGGCTGTGCAGGCACAGCAGTCCCAAGAGAAGGACATGACACTGCAGGGGAAGTTGAGGGCTGCAGATGCAATGACAGGAAAGGGGCAGGGGCTACAGCACCTGCCTCAAACAGCAGCAGTTGTGAGAAGGATGCAGAGTGGGGCAGCATTTCACTCTCGTGTACATAGGCTTGCTACGTTGGGGCTGAGTCAATGGCACGCAAGAACCTAACAACATGCCTTGTAGTTGGTGACTGGATGAACTATGGAACATAAAGTCAATTTCAACATGTGGCAACTCAGAGCTCAACCCCTTCTGAGGGTTTTCACGCCTGTTACCCTTCTTTGGAGGGGCTGTTGGGTAAGTTCCAGAAACAACTCTTCCAGTTAAGAGTTTAGGATTTAACTCTTTGTGCTACACAAAAACTCCAGTCCAGCCACGAGACGGAATATTATTCAGCAATACAAAGAAATGATCTAGCAAGCTATGGAAATATATGGGTGGACCTAAAATGCATATGAACTGTATGATTCCAACTCTATGACACCCTAGAGAAGTCTAGTCTCTAGAACCAGTTTAAAAAAAAATAGTGGTTTCTAGGGACTCAAGGGGAAGAAGAAAGGAAATAGGCAAAAGGAGTGTTAGGGCAGTGAGACTATTCTGCAGGTGATTTTGCTGGCAGTCATATGACACTGTGCATTTGTCAAAATCCATAGAACTACACAGCACAGAGTAGGAGCCTTATGTAAATGAGGTACTATACTTAATAATAATGCTGCTGTATTGGTTCTCCAGTGGTAGCAATTCTAATGCACAATGCAAGTATTAATGAAAGGAAAAACTGTATCCAAGAGACAGAAAGGGTACATGGGAGCCCTTTGTACTTCATCATTTTGCTATAAATTGAAAATGATTATAAAAATGGTATATTACAAAGATAGTTTATCATACATAAATTTCTCCATAAGATTGATTTAAAAATAAGCTGATTAAGAAAACAAAGAAAGAATGAATTGCAAAGAAGTGAATTACACTGATCAAAAGGGGTGAGAACATGAACTATGTGGCTAGACACCAAACTGAGAGGTGAGTTTCTCCATAACAAAGTCAGAAAGGGATTAATATGAAATTAGAGAAATGTTTTGTGTTACCAGAATTCAAAGAAGATGGTATCACTTAGTCCTTGTAGATGAAGTTTTTAGGTAAAAATAATAAAAATTCAGAAATATTTTAGTGAATATTTTATGCATCACTTCTATTTTAAAAAATGAGACATAACATTAAAAATTACTTGATCTACTCCCTCAATACAAGAATACTTGCTCTATTAAACTGACATTCCATGATCCTCACCTTCCCAACACAATCACAGCAGACAAAGTAGGTGCATAAGCAAATGTGGTGAAGAAAGCTGATGGTGCCCGGCTATCAAAAGATATAGGATCTAGGCAGGGGTCCTCAAACTTTTAAAACAGAGGGCCAGTTCACTGTCCCTCAGACCCGTTGGAGGGCCAGACTATAGTCTAAAAAAAACTATGAACATATTCCTATGCATACTGCACATATCTTATTTTGAAGTAAAAAAGAGGGGGGGCGGTCAAAAACACCCAGTGGGCCGGATAAATGTCCTCAGTGGACCACATGTGACCCCCACGGGCCGTAGTTTGGGGATGTCTGGTCTTGGGTCTTAAAGACTAGAAGGTAAACAAGCAGCCATCTAGCTCAGAAACAACAAAGCCCACATGGAAGAAGCACACCAGCCTGTGTGATCACAAGGTGCGGAAGGGATCACGTTATCAGGCACCAAAGAACAAAAAATCATATCATTGTGTGTTTACCTTCCTGATATGATTGCTGAAGACAAAAGGGTGCAAAAGTGGTACAGAAAGCTGATGATGCCCGCTATCAAAAGATACAGCATGTGGGGTCTTAATTTGAAGGTAAACAGCGGCCATCTAACTCAGAGGCAACAAAGGCCACATGAAAGAAGCACATCAGCCTGTGTGATCAACAGGTGTTGAAAGAATCAGATATCAGCCATCAAAGAAAAAAAATAAAATTATTGTGAATGAGAGGAAGTACAGATTGGGGGCCCAAGACACATCTGTAAGCAACTGGACATCCCCTTACAGAAGGGTCGTTGGAAGGAGATGAGCCAGTCAGGGTACAGTGTAGCAACAATGAAACACACAACTTTCCTCTACTTTCTAAATGCTTCCTCCCTCCCCTCCCCCTACCCGACTATCATGATCCCAATTCTACCTTACAAATCCGGCTAGACCAGATTTGTACACTGTACACTGGTACAGATAGGAACTGGAAACACAGGGAATCCAGGACAGATGAGGGTGGAGTAGAAAGGTGGAACCACAAGTATCTACATATAACCTCCTCCCGGGGGGATGGAAAACAGAAAAGTGGGTGAAGGGAGACGTTGGGCAGTGTAAGATATGAAAAAATAATAAAAATTATAAATTATCAAGGGTTCATGAGGGAGGAGGGAGCAGGAAGAGGGAACAAAAGAGGAGCTGATACCAAGGGCTCAAGTAGAAAGCAAATGTTTGAGAATGATGAGGGCAACAAATGTACAAATGTGCTTGAAACAATGGATGTATGAATGGATTGTGATAACAGTTGTACGAGCCCCTAATAAAATGTTTTAAAAAATCTTTTAAAAATAATTACTTGATTAAAAAACTGCAACAGCTACTAAGATAACCTGGACAGTGGCTGCTGCTTTTTGACAATACACCCCAGTGATAGCAAAGAACTGAAGACAAAGCAGCTTCTCTATTCCAGGCATTTTAGATATGTAATCTTATTTTACCTGACATGCATAAAAATGTGTTAGATGAAATGAAATTATTTATTTAACATAGTTAAGTAACACGGCTAATATGTAATTATAGCAGAATCAGTTCCAGAAAATGTCAAGCTTTAAAATCATCCTGTATGCCATACACAGCCACTAATCTAAACAAGTAGTTTGTCAGTTTACTGATGACATGATCTTTCTCAGATACCAATTGTCTGAAGAAATCATTGACAAATGCTGGACCACGCGCAATCTGTCCTTCCATTCACTGGCATGTGCATGGAGGAAAATGACCGTCAGCGTATTGCAGCCAGTACTAGAAGGGGGAGTGGGAATTGCCCTGCTCCGAGAGCCTAACCATATTCTTAACCAGCTTTCTCTCCACAGTGATGAAGATCTTCAGGAACGAAAGCAAAAAACAGAATTAGTAGAATCAGCCTTGATTCTGTTAATACCTTCAGATAGTTATTGTTAAATCTCAGAGTCGACACCATATAGAATTGAAAGCATGACAAAATGACTATGTAGGCGATAAAGAATCTGATTTTATTAATAAATACTCTGTTGTGGGTGTGCATACAATATGCAATCTGTAAAATTAATTCTCAACTGTTCAATTAATTACTGTGTTGAGCAGAGTAATTTAGTACTGTCCACTTACAGACTAAATGATCCCAATGTTAATTCAGTTGAGCTTGTTTAGACCTGTGCTCTCTGACAATGAACAACTAGCTCAGCTGTTTCCTATGTATCCCCACATTCTAAATATCTTTTTTTTTAACAATTTATTAGGGGCTCATACAACTCTTATCACAGTCCATACATATACATACATCAATTGTATAAAGCACATCTGTACATTCTTTGCCCTGGTCATTTTTTTCTCCTCTTTTCTTTTTTTACATTTTATTAGGGACTCATACAACTTTTATCACAATCCATACGTATACATACATCAATTGTATAAAGCACATCCATACATTCCCTGCCCCAATCATTCTCAAAGCATTTGCTCTCCACTTAAGCCCTTTGCATCAGGTCCTCTTTTTTTTTTCCCCCTCCCACCCCTCTCCCCCCTCCCTCATGTGCCCTTGGTAATTTATACATCGTTATTTTGTCATTTCTAAATATCTTTTAAGTACAAAACAAACCTTAGAACCTTGCATTCTCAAATTTTCTTACAAACCACACGCAATATCTTATATAGACAAGTTTTAAATTCCGCCGCCTGTCTAAGTTCTGCTATCAGAGGCTGCAAAAATCACTTAGAAGACCACTCAGCTTCTATGTTTTGCCCCCCTATAGGAGGGGTTCCAAAAAGCTCATGGAAATTTTTTATTACTTTTCAACTCAATTTGTCCTTGAACTTTTCAAAGTCCTCATAGAGAGGCCCTTTCAAATGTAAACCTGGTGGGTCCCTCCTTTGTTTTTCTAAAAGCCTGAGAATTCCCATCTCCTGCAGGCTGAATAGGAAGTCCTTGCAGTAAACCTACAAGGGCCTCTCCACAGCACACGCAATCCCCCAAATCATCCTTTCCTTTGCGTCAATGCTTTCTAGTAGCACCTGAAGAACTCCAGGCAGCGTTCTGTCTGAGCCCTGTGCATATGCTGTCCCTCTGCCTGGAATCCTCTCGCCTCAGCTATCCGAAGGCTCACACCTGCAGTTCATGAAACCTTTGTTCAAGCGTTCATTCACAGTTCATTGTGATAACCACCCTATTTTAAATGGCATTGTTTTTCTTCTCAGCACACATCACCATTGAACTTACCATGTATTTTCTGTTTTGTCAATCTTCCTCGACCAGAAGACATGTAAGGTCTGTGAAGTTTTATCTGTTTATTTCACCGCTGTGTCCCCAGTGCCAGGAGAAGTGGCTGGCACGTGCTAAGATTCAAAAGGGGGTATTTGTCAAGTGAGCATGATTGTGTGATGAATAAATGACTGACAAAAACACAGAGAAGAACGCTTGCGTTCATGTCTACAACAGCTGAAATGTAAATCTAAAATAAATAAGAAACTAGGGCAAAAGTCAGCTTTACAGTTTAGTACTAGAATTTTATCTTACATGGTTTCTGCCCTGTAAAATCACTGATTTTAAAATGGTAGTATTATGCAGATTTCTAAGAAAGGGTTACTATCCTGTGACTTATACAGGTACTATTCTTAGTCCATGATGACTTTCTGACACGAAATCAAAAACAGATAGAAAAATGAATGAGTACTGTCATTCAATGTAGTCTCAGAAAATACATAAACATGGGAGTGTCAAAATCCTCCTCATTCTTCCTGAAAAACATTAAATTAAGACATTAGATTTAGTTGTCTAGTTTTGCTTTAACAGAAATACTATGACTGACTGGTTCGAGGAAACGAGAATGTATTCTCTCCTAGTTTAGAAACTAAAAGTCCAAATTCAGGGTGTCAGCCCTAGGATGAAGTTCTTACCTCCCTTCAATATCTGTAGACATGGCATCTCCGGGAGATCTCCATGTGTCTTGGCATGAATGTTTCCCTGAGCACAGGTAGCATGTTTACCAGCGTAAAGCTCAGTAGACAGAAAGGGATAGTAAAGAAGGACAAATGGAAAGAGTAAACCTAAGAAGGGTGTGGAAAGGGTGTTGTTACACTGTACACATTGCAGTCAATGTCATGCACCAAAAGGTATATGAACTATGGAAGGAAAATCCAAATTTCTCTGTAAACTGGAAGCCAAATTACAATAAAGCATCTTAGTTTTTTCTCTAAAAATAAGAGATAGTAAATTCAAAATAAATAGTACTATGGTTCTAATAAAATCTTAAACATAAAGGCTTATTGATACTCCTGTTACCAACAGAGGCCAAATTGGCTTTACATATAAATCTAAAGACTCTAAACACTGTAACTAAATTGTCCTGGGCAACTGAGGTAAGTGATAGAATTCAATAGCCTCGTCGCAAATGCCGATAGAATAGAGAGAAACTGTTTTAGCATTTCAGCACAATATTCAGCAACTATGTCCCCATAAACAAGTTGTTCAGGCCTTGAAGATTCCATTTCCTCATCTATAAAACAAGGATGCTCAAAGCAGGGACATCATGTAGTGGCTTTGCCTCTTCCTGGCACCCGTTCAGTGCTCAATAAATTACCCCCTATTATAATAATTGAATGTGCTAAGGACTGCTAACAGTCCATCAATGTCTGTTCTCTTTTGTTACTGAGCCGTAGAACCCCTCATTTTTAGCTGGACATGTGACCTTCCTAACTACAATTTACATTTCCCAACATCCCTTGAACTTCGATATGACAGAGAAGTTCTAGACAATAAGAATTAAACAGAACTGCTCTTTGTGAATTGGGGGATAGTCCTTTGGTCACAATAGGTCACTGCAGACCAAGAGGCAGGGAAAAAAGACTGTCGATGCCTCTCAATCAGAGTGTGCTTCAGAGCTTTCTAACTCAAAGGAAGCTTCAAAAAGTTCAGTCCTAAAACTTCTGTTATCTTTTGAACCTTCTTAGTGAATTGAGTAGAAGGTTACTGGGCAGATCAGTCCTCTACTCCACAAACCATGCTGCAAACCTCACAATGCATCCTGCTTCTCCCGCTTCCTCCAGACTTCCCTGTGTCCTGCTTCTCTCACCCGCTGAGCCGTGTTCTTCGCACACACTGCCCCTGAGCCCTGAGTGTCGGGTCTTCTCCCTCTCTGGTGTGACTGCTCCCCCTATGGTTCTAGCTCAACATTAAGCGTGAGAGTGAATTCATGTCCACACCTGAGGGTTACCAAGGGTCATCGGCTTATACGTTCCATCAGTCGCTATCTGACTAGTAAGCCTGGTCATACTTTTCTTTTTAGTTTTGTTCCAAAAATAAAATTACGTTATTTTCATTACATTTCCCATGAATTTCTGGAGCCCCCTTGTATGCTGTCAAAGCATATGCTCTCCTGCATCTAAAGACTCCAACGCAGCAGGTTTGGAGCTGCATCTATACGTATGAATTTGAGAGAAAAATGTCCTCAGTTTATTCTGATATATATATATGACCACCACTGTAGGGCTACTAAAACATAAGGAGGACCGAAGGCTAATCAATCATGCATTAAAAACATTGTTAAATGCAAGTTCAGACTATTCCAAAATACACCAGCAACCCCCAGAAGCAAACCAGGGTACTCTGAAAATGACAAAAGCCAGATTCGTGTACGGTAGAAGCCTGTCAGAAAAGGGAAACTCAAATCTTTTCCATTAAAATAAGACAAAAGAAAAGCTTACAGGCGTGCAGTCGATGCTGACTCCTAGCAACCCTACAGGAGAGGGCAGAGCTGCCCCTGTGAGTTTCCAAGGCTGAGACTAACTCTTTCCTCCCCAGCAACTGGTTTCAAACTGCTGACCTTGCAGTTAGCTGAGTTTCTGAGACTGTAATTTTTTACAGGAGTAGAAAGCCCTGTCTTTCTGCCACAGAGCAACTGGTGGTTTCAAGCTGCTGACCTTGCGATTAGTGGCCCAATGCATAACCACTACAGTACCAGGGCTCCTTCCGCTCAAACAAGTGACAGAAAGGTCCTAAGATTTTTCCCTGTAAAAGGAAAATACTTGTGAGACTTGGAAAAAGCAAAGCAGTAGTGTTGAGTCCCAACTCTCACGGGTTTCGCTCATAAAATGTTTACTTCTCACTTCCTTTTACTTGTATTTTCTCTTCATTTAAAATAACTATCCAATGAAAATCTGAAAACCTTTCCCTTTTAATCACTCAATTGGTTACGCCAAGCCCTTAAGTCTCTCGCGCTGTAGTCCAGATGTCCTGCCTGCAGCGCCATTTGAGTTCAAGTTTTTCTGCAGACAAAGAAGATTACCAAGGAGTAAGGTGAGTCTCGCCAACCCCTCTGTCACCTCCGAATATAGGCTGGCTGCACACCTCCACACTTTTGCAATTTAAATTCACCAAGAGCCAACGCATTTTTCTAGACTCGGGAGGGTCCTCCCGGCACATGTGGCCATCTCTGAATACACTGCTGATTATCACAGCTGCTGGCGCTGCTGGCATCTAGTGGGCAAGGAAATGCTGATCCACAGCCGGTAACGCGCCGGACAGGCCATCACAACAGCAACCACAGAATCAGTCAGGTCAACATGAGCATGGTCCTGAGATGGAGAAACTGTGTTCCAAAGAGTGCTTAAGGGTCCCTCCCCTCGACAGCTGGAGTTAGAATGCTCAGAGAATTTCATCTCTGCCTCGGAATTAACTCCATGCAGACAGACAGAAAGGGCTTGCCCTGCTTCCCGCTGCGCCTGCCTTGCAGACCTCCTACCGCAACCCGTGGGGGAGGGCAGAAGGAGCAGAAGGGACTCTGCAGACCATCCCAGCTGGAGTCTCAGCCCCACAAGTTAGAGTCACGTGGCAATGGGAACATCACTCCAATCTCCCGGAGCTTCTGTGCCCTCCTCCATAAAACATTGTAAAATAATGTGACAGAAATTTCTTCCTAATTGTTATGAAGATGAAATGAGATAACTGATGCATAATAATCAATAAAGCAAACACTAGGTATTATTTGATTAATGAAACATAAGTATTAGCCATTATTTGGTGAATAAATGATTTATTTTTGTACAGCCCCAACAGTGCAGACAATCTCTTTTCCAGCTTTCGAACTTGCTGTACAGCCCCCCACCCCCACCCCTTCTTTCAGGACAGCCGGACAACTAGCAGGATATCACTCTGCTTTACATACGGCTACTTGTCACAGGCACCTGTGCATGACTAATGCAATCATTTACCTGCTTTATTTTTGTTGTTGAAAATAAACACGGTAAAACAGCTAACTGTAAGTCAAAAAGTATTGATACTACCGTTTCCGTTCATTTGCGCATGGGTTTATTCCAAACAAAATGTATGTAAGCATGTCCTTGGATCCGTGGATGGGTACGGACAAACCCTGTCAGCAATGTCCTTGTGCTGGTCTGATCAGGGCGCCTTCATAAAGGAAAGGGAATAGAAGGTGGGGCGCTGCAAGACAGCGGCGCCCCACAGGATCTGCCGGGCCAATTAAACTCCAGACAACAAAGCCAGCTCCGAAAGTTACAGCCACTGTTTGTAAGGATCCCAGTGGGATAATCTTCATAGGTTTTCTCAAAGAAAAATGCACAATTAATTAGAGTTTACTGGGGGGGGGGGAGAAAAATGAAAACCGTATAGGTGAGAAAGGGCCAGGAAAGTTGTGCCAAGAATTTTCCCATCAAAATACACCTGCTCGGTCCTAAGAGCAGCTATTCGGGAAATCCTAGCCCATTCATCCCACAACCTCGGTCCTGGGCCTCACACTTCCCTTTGTCCTGAAAACTCACAGAACATTTGAAAGAAACCCAATTTGTATCCCTTGCGGATGCCAAAATTATCATTGACATGGTCTAAATCCAAGAGGGCAAAGGAATGCCCCTTCCTCAGGGCAGGCGAGATAGGTACAAACACTGCCTTTGGAAGTATAGATGTAGACAGAAGATATGTCAGGAAGCAATAGCTTCGCATTTTGTAAAGGTTTAATAGAGGTTTCTATGATTTTGTAGCATTACTTTTTTACGTATCCTTACATGCCACTTCCACAGTTAAAAATTACAATTCAGTGACACTGACTATATTCTTCAGGTTGCACAACCACGTTCAGCCTGCCTTTCACTGTTCCCGAAGCTTCCCATGCCACATCTCAAGGTGTGATGAGCTATTGGACCTGTCTACATAGTTCGCTGACAGAGTGCAGTGCTCGCGGCAGTTATTCCACATTAATTAAGCTACACTGAGGCCTGGACTGAAGAAGGATTCAGAAACAATTCTTTTCATGTAAAGTTGAAATGTTATCCCAGGGCGCATTCCATTTCTTCCTCCTAATCCTGACTCTCCTTCTTCCTCTGCTGTTCTTCATGAACCCCATGGCCACCAAGTCAATTCCAACCCATAGCGAGTCTATACTGCAGAACAGAGTAGCCCCTGTGGGCCTCCGAGGCTGTAAGCCTTTGGGATGGGAAGAAAGCCTACTTTTCCTGTCTTGAAGTCACTAGTGGCTGTGAGCCCCATGCTGTGATTATCAGCCCAATTCTTAGCCCACTCCAGCATCAGAGTTCCCATGGTAGGTACGTCGAAACCAGTTATTGTCACTTAGATGCCTGCTTGCAAGCTGTTTAGCACCCTGTGACAAATCAGGGACAAAACAGAAGTACCAGAACCAATGATAAGCCAATTAATTGAATGTCCTATGAAATCGTGACCCCTAAACCTTCAAATCAAAAATCAAACCCCTTGAGGTGTCTGACTCTATATAAGCAGCCTTTACGACGATTCTCCTCTTTCTCTCCTCTCTGTTCCTTTACTGCTGCTGCTATTAAAAAACAGATATACATGCATGTATCACACAACATTTGCTAATTCAACTTCTTACAAATCTCCATCTCTTTAAATACTTCGTCTCTAGTATATTACTGAGAACAAAGTGCCTTGAACCTAAGAAGATCTGATCATCCAACATATGACAGAACTTAGCTCATTTGCTCCAATAACGAGGTTGATTATCATAGGAATAATAAGCACTATGCATTTTTACAGCATTATCCACAGATGCATTATGCTGGGTATATTGTCCTCTCAATCTATGCCTCCTTCCCTTTTGCAAACTCCATCTTTAAACCTGCTCCCACAAAGCTCCCCATTTGAGCCTCCTGTGCACTTTCTCCCCTATTCCATGCACAGCTCTACCCTGTTCACTCACAAGACACACACGCACTCTGGTCTGTATAGTTGCTACACATTGAGAAAGAGCCCTTACATATCAGGCACTTGGATGGGTGCTTCGCTTCCTTGGTCTCTCTTTAAGCCTCTCAGCTGCATTACAGAGTACTTATTGTTATCCTCATCTTCGTAAGAGAAAACTAAGGTTCTAGTCCTGGTTTGGGGCTGCAAATCACAAGGTCAGTCATTCAAAACTATCAGCTGTTCCAAGAGAGAAAGATGAGGCTTTCAACTCGCTAAAGATTTACAGTCTCAGAAACTGACACGGGCAGTCCTACTTTGTCCTCTAGTACCACTCTGAGTCAAAATATACTCAATGGCAGTGAGTGAGTTTCTGGTGTCTGAGACCCAATGCTGGTTCATGGTAGAATCTGAAGTCCAACCCCACTGTGCCAAAAGCCAACGCTATTTCCACGAGCCTCTCACCAATCTACACTGGAACCTCCATGGCCCCCAGAAACCCCACAGCACTGAACAGACTCACTGTATGCTCAGTTGATTCTTTTACAGAGGACTCTTTCAGAGCCACATACTGAGCCTGGACATTGCATCTTCTGTTTCTTTGTCTCCACCACACACTTCTCCTATGTTCATATAAAGGCCTTTCTGGTAGAATTTTTCATTGTCTAATGAACTACTGAATAAATATGTAAATAAAACTCACTCTGGAAAAATAATCTGATTTTGAACAGTTAGTGTGTGTTTGCGCGCGTATGTGTATATATATATTATATACATATATGAAATTCTGTGAGAGACTTCGGCATTAATTCTAGGCATGTGTGGAAATAACCTAACTTTCAGCCTGACTTGGCATTTGAAAGATTTACATTTGATCAGAGACACATATTATAAGTTTTCCATATTAAAGAAAACCTGCCATACTTCTTCATTTTCTTTCACTGGCATGACAGGATTGCGCTGTGTTAAATTGGAAGTGGAGAGAGAGAGAAAGGAGTATCGCATTCTGACCGGCCCTCTACCTGAGGCTTCACAGACAAGAGTAGTAAGAAAAAGTATGAGATAAGGGAGGCAGGGGAAGCAAAAGGGAAAAAAAATAAACCTAACGTGCAGGGACAGTAATAATTTGCCATCCTCTCAGGAAAAATGGTCTAAAATCTGTAAGTTCTCTTTGATTCCCTTTTTACCCCTTTGTCACCGAAATCAAGGCACTCATCACGTCCACATGACTTCCCTTCAAATCGTACCTGGCCCCATTCCTAAGCGCTCTGGATGCCTCCTGAGAGACAGCGAGGGCATGGCACTGGGCTAGGGACCATGCGGTGAGTAGTAGCTAGTTTGTATACCATTTCTGGGACTGGGAATATTATCGCATGTAACAGCGCATATCTTCAAACTACAAAATGAATAAACCGGGATAACTATCCAATGAGAATCATTCCTGAAGAGAAAAATTATGAATAAAAAGAGAAGAATCAAAATGGGAAAAATCACAAGGCTTCAAGGAGGAAGTGAAACTGAAAATTTTCCCTCGAAGTTCTTGTGCCAGAATAATTCTTCCTTGTTAGACCATTTTTTAAGAAGTCTCTGCCTCTTTAACACAGTGTTTCCTGGAACTGTGGGGCATCATGAGCTGAAGCCAACGTGACAGTAAACAGCAGTGACAGTGTGTTCTTGTGATTTTTTTAGAAGACTAATGGAACAAACTGGAGACGTCAGAAGTAAACACAACCACCTATGAACAGCTGATGTTTGGCAAAGGCTGAACTACATTCAGTGGGGAAGAGGTCATCTCTTCATTAAATGGTGCTGGCAAAGCTGGGTTTCTATTTTCAGAATAATGAAACAGGACCCGTATCTCATATCACACAGAAAACCAAAACTCAAGACAGAGCAAAGACCTAAATGTAATACCTACACACTATCATACATAAATAAAAATGCACAAACACCAGACTATAAACTAGAAAACTTTAACCTCCCAAAGATTAAATATTTATGCTCATCAATAACTTTCCCCAAAAGAATAAAAAGAGAATCTAAGGTCGGGTACTATTTTTTGGCAATAACGTATCTGAAAAAATGGTCTGATCGCTAATGTTTTCAATAGAACACTTCAATCCAAAAGAAGCAAAAAGACAACCCATTTTAAAGTGAACAAGACATGTCACCAAACAAGACATCCAGGTGGCTAGCAAACATCAGAAGATGCTCAGGATCACTGGCCAGAAGGAAGATGCAGATTGAAACTACAATGACATATCATCTCACTCCAGTCAGAATAGCACTGATAAAAAAGGAGAACAATAACAAAAACAGCAACACAGAACAACAAATGCTGGAGCGGTTTGGGGAGACGGGGACTTTCAGACACTGTCAGTATGACGGGGCACAAATCAGCACACCCACTGTGAAAAAGGGAATCCACACTTCTCCGAAAGCCAGGACGAGAAATGCCATAAGAGTTAGCAATCTAACTCCTAGATGTAGATCCTAAATAAGAGGCATTACATCAATAGACAAAAGCACATCCATGTTCCCTGCAGCATCAGTCACAATAACCAAAGATGGAAACAACAAAAGAGCCCACCGAGGACGAAACATAAATAAGCAGTGGCACATACATACAACGGAATATTCTGCAATGATAATGACGAATCCACTAAACACGGGTGAATCTTGAAGAGATCATGTGAGTGAAATAAGTCAAACTCCAAAGTACAAATATTGTATGAGACTGCCATGATAAAATGTCCAGAACAGATTTAGAAACATCATTTGATCATTACCAAGGAAAGAAGGGGAATCACTTACTAGACAGCAAACAGGATGATTCTGGTGAAGAAAAAGCAATATACAACATGGAGGAAGTCGGCGCAATGTGACCAAGGCAAAGGGAGACACTGAGAACATCGTAAGCAGAAAGGACAACGGTGGTAAATGCTATGGGGCTCTAGGGGCTTCATGGGTACAAGTCGGGCTGCTGCCCCAAGGTCAGCCGTAGGCTTTCTATGGGGCAATTCAATCCTGTCCAATAGGGTGCTCTGTGGCAGTTAATTTGGCTTGGGTATGTAAATGCTGTAACATATACAATTCTGGAAGAACAGTAATATTGACCAAACATCTGTGAGTGGTTACCTTCTTAACATGTATACTAGCTAAGTGTGGGAGGGCATCTGAGAGTACACATGCATGCACGTGTAGATATCATTAGGGAAATTGGGCGTATGTATACAAATAGGGGCACTTTTGGGGAAACGTCTTAGACCTATCCAAACACCTCAGAGGACTGAGCTATTGGGTTTGAATGTTAAGGACCATTGTCTCGAGGGACATCTGGGTTAATTGGCATAACATACCTCATAAAGATAATTTTCTACATCCTCATTTGAAGAGAAGCTACTGGAGTCTGCAAAGCTTGAGACTGGCCATCACAGAAGCCTGGAGCACCAGATGGGTCACCCTGACGCAGGCTGCTGGCTGTATCCTGGGGACTCAGGCTGGGTGTCACGGGGCCTTGGGACACTGAATCCTGGACCTTTACGTCGTACGGCATGCCCCAGAGGCAGAATCAAAGAGATCCCTTGCAGGAATCCCACCTCAGACGCACCTAGAACTTGTGGACTTAAACCGGAAAATACATGTGTCCAAGGAAGCAGAAAACAGCTGTATCAATTTTGGAGAATTGTTGGCAGGTAGACAAATAAGGTCTTGCTACATCAATGCCTCATAGATTGTGCTAAGATCAAATATTGTTCTGGCAAATATGTGATGATCGTTCTGCTATATTTGGTTTTTGTTTGTTCATAGCAGGGCATACCTCAGGTGCTATGGAGTAGGGAATTAGCCTTCAGAAGAAGTGAAATAAGTTTTTCCTTTTTTTGGTAAATGAAACCCAGGAAAGTGGGGAAGGGGGATAGCAATAAAAGGGAGATAATGTCAGAGTACCCAGGAGAAATCCAATGTTTGGGAACTGATTATGGAAGCAATGGTAAAATTCTTCTTGATGAGATTAAGTGGTATGATATTTGGGTTAATTCCAAAGTAAGAATAAATTGAAAGACCACGTCAAACAAACATACATCCAGGACTGGTTTGGGCATACACTAAATCCCAGTTCCAACTTAAAAATAATTAGTTCGTACATCATGGCCATGCTCAATACTCCAATACTCGTCTCCAGGAAAGGAACATGGAGGAGACGGGTGCTATCGCAAAATGTGGTAAAGAAATTAGATGGTGCCACCTATCAGATAAAATAGCATCTGGGGTCTTAAATCTTGTCTCCAAACAAGCAGCGATCTAAGTGAGATGTCAACCAAGTCCACATGGAAGAAGCACACCATCACCAGTCACCAAAGGATTGTGAAGCATATAATCCAAATTGAAGGGAGGGCTCAGTATCAGAGCCTAAAGCCCAAGAATCTGGTTTGCCAGACGCTACGGATGACATGGGAGCCCGAGATTCATTGGTGGAACTATGCAGGAAATAAGACTCTATCCAGAATCGAGGGACAGGAGGAAAGTGGTCACTAAACGGAGGGCATTGGTGAGTTGAGTATAGAAGGTCAAAGGCAGAAGCCTGCCTGAAAAAGTTAAAACTTGTCAACAGATTCCCCCTAGGATGCACGCTGGACCTGATCTGGTCTCCAAAATCGTATGCATTGGGGATTGTATTGTTTGGCTGGGTTTCTGACTGTGCATATTCAGGGGTATCTTGGGAGTGCAGTATCATTGCAGTCACCCTCTGGAAGCTGCAGTATATGTCTTTTTCATTTTTCAGGTTATGAAAACCAGGACAGATGAACCTATATCGTCAGCAGTAGGATATGAGTTTTGTGGGGGAGGGGGCCACAGATTAGGTAAAGGGAGGCTGTTATCAAGGGGGTCCATACAGAAAAAGATTGTGTGGAAAATGACCGTGGCAGCAAGTGTACAATTCTGCTAGATGTGATTGAACTGTGGCCTGGTTTGATAGGTGTATTAATCACAATTAGTTTAGAAAGAAGACGAAAACTGAAGACTCAAGGAAGCAATTAGTAGTCCAGTCCAAAGGATGCACGGCCCACATGAGCCATAATGTGCGACCAGAGAACCAGGTGGTGCCCAGCCACCACAGTTGGCGCTGACTAGGAGCACGGAAGATGACCCTGATTAAAATGATTAAAAAGTAGGGCAAATTCAAAAACAAAAATAGAAAATACCAGCTTACTGCTCTGAAAGGTATTGGAAGACACCGCAAGGCTAGTTCCCTAAGACAGTGGTTCTCAACCTGTGGGTCCCGACCCCTTTGGGGGGTCTAACGACCCTTTCACAGGGGTTGTCCAATTCACGACAGTAGCAAAATTACAGCTATGGTTATAGTTATGAAGTAGCAATGAAAATAAGTTTTATGGTTGGGGTTCCCCACAACATGTGGAACTGTATTAAAGGGCCCCAGCATTAAGAAGGTTGAGAACCACTGCCCGAAGGCAATCTTCCAACTTGAAACTCAATACGGGGCTATAAAATAAATAACAGCCATGAAGAGCATGCTCTATATTGAGACTAATGGGGCAAAGAAGGATGGAACAGAAAAGCCAGATCAATGGAAAGGAGTACCCAAGGGGAAATTAGGAGATTTCAATTAATGTCACAGAACAATGTGTGTATGAATTAATGATTAGGAGATTATTTTGCTATGTTAATTTTCACTTAAATTAAAGTGTGTTAAAAATAATTCATTGCCATGTTAAAAAGGTATACAGGCATTCAATGAATTTGCCTTCACTCGGCCATGGGCTTTCAGGACTACAGACTTTAGTTTCTCCATATTATTTGACACTCTACTTAGATAAAAAATAACATTTTTAAGTATTTATCTTTTTTCTTCTATGATGATCATTTCCTCCCACTTCAATATAAAAGTGTGTTTTTGGCTCCTCTACGTACTCAACTTTATTTTCTGAGTCTCCATTCTGCAACTTCTTCAGCATAGTCAAAAGTACACACCTTGGAGCTCAACTACCTGGGCCGGAACCTCACCCCTGCCACTTATGGACCACGTAACCAGGACCAAGTACCCTCACCAATCTCTCAGCGTCTTACTGTCCTCGTCTAGCAAACAGATAACGCAGGTCCTGACACAACCTTTTCACCCTCTGAGGAAAGCCTTATGATCCTTCCTCCCTTTCCTGACCCTTTCTTCTTCTCAAACACCATTCTCTGACTCGCTTTTTAACACCTCATGTTCACTCACTTCCCAGGCTTCAAGACTCTTCAGTAATCATACCGCACTCATTGACTTTCTTCTCTGTTCTTCATCATCTAGCAGTCTACTGACTTTACCTTTCTACGTGCCTTGTAAAGAAAGCCCCATGAGTGGCAGCGTGCCTATCGTGTCTTCAACTACTTCCTGAACCAATAAACATAAAATCTATATTGTCCTGCTGGTCTACACATAGTACACTCAGAGAAGACACTGGTGTCTGCTAGTCAACTGATTAAGGTTAATCAAAATTATTCCATTTCTTATCATTCAAATTCCTATATGTATGTGAACAGCTTATGAATTCTTCCCAAGCTGTTCTCTTTTTAATATGCTTAATTAAGCTAAAGTATTCCAAATATCTCAGTTCATCATTGGTTATAGTTGTTCAACTTATGTTTGTGAATAAATTAATAGCTCTCTGTGGTTTTAATATATAGGGTCAGCAATATATAATTTTATTTTAATGTCAACAGTACACATGAATAATGATTAGCTTCAAACACTGGCCAGTTCCTCCCTAAATTAAATCTAATCAGAGAACAGCAGCATCTCACAGAGCCAGTAAGTTTCCAGCCTGCCATCTGGTCTGATAAGGACATGCAGAAACATTAGTAAGTGGCAACGGCTGAGGACAGGCAGAACTGTCAGTACTTCTGATGGCTTCTTCCACACTGAATGTGCAGCTTTGTTTATCTGCTGAAATAGAAAGGCCTTCCAGGAAGATAATTCCTTGATCTTTCAGCAAATGGTTTTTCTCTTTTCTCCCCTTGGAAATTCCAGACCCAGAAATATCAAACAACCTTCCACCAAATATACTTGTAAGTCTTCCTAAAAATTAATATCCAATCCTCTAGGAATCTTTTGAACCTAGGTAATATTGAACTTTAGACTATGACTTTGCCTCATCATACACTTTATAGGATACTTACCAGAAAATTTTCTCTGTAACACAATTTGTGTCTGAGATCAGATGCAAAACTTTGGCTTTGTTTTCATGTCAGCTTTGACATGAAAGTCCACAAGGCCAATAAATCTTTTTCTTGAGCCTTAAACTAGATTAATCTAGTAGCCTTAACCAAATAGGAAAACAGATACTGGTCAGTAAGAATGGAGAAAATGAACTATTGCAAGTATGTGGGCAAAGGTGATAAGACATTGTCTATTATTCCTGTGCTTCTCCAGAAAGCTCCAGATATGATCTGAATGCCTCTCGGCACAGCCTTTTAATGGTTCCTCTCTGCTTAAAGATAAAATCCAAACTCCTTATATGACCTACAAATCCCTTTGCAATCCCGACCGTGCATAAATAATCAACCTCATCTCTCCTCACACCCTTCTCTCTACCTGTCTCAACCCGCTGCCGTGAAGTGGAGACCAACTCCTGGCAACTGCATGTCTTGCTGAGCTCCACAGTCCACCCATCCCAGGCAGGGATGAAAAAAGACGTGGCCAAACAATCCTTTAAAGCGAAAATCTTAAAGAACTTAAAGGTAAAAAAGAAGAAAAATAAATCTGAAATTAGGAAAATAAACGCAACTGCAAAGGAAAGAAAATCAAGTCTATGAGGAGGTACTCTGAAAAAGTGAATTTTGTTTTCAAAGCTAGGTATTTAATTTTTTTACAAAACAACCTTATCACATTCTAAGTATTCTCCATTACACTTAATACATTGGCCAAATCTGCAATTCCATTCTTGGAAACATTTTTCAAGCTCATCTGTTTGGATGGCTGACAGCACCTCCTTGATTATCTTCTTCACCTTCCTACATCAGCAAATTGCTGTCCTTTCATGTCCCTCTTCATTTGCAGAAAGAAAAAGGAGTTGCACAGAGTGAGGCCCGGTGAATAAGGGGCACGAGACAAGACAGACATGCTGTTTTGTTGCCCAAAACTGGCACATTGAGATAGCTCTGTAAGTAGGAGCATTGGCATGGTGGCAAAACCGGTCCCCTTCTGCCACAAATCAGGCCTTTTCTGTTGCACCCTGCTATGCAATCTTTTCAGACCTCTAAATAGAAAGCTTGATTAACAGTCTGATCTGGTGAAATGAACTCCCAATGCACTAGCAGTCAACATTTTCATCCATTCAGGAAGTTGACAGACATCCAGAATGAGGTTTGTCATCAACTGACATTTCATCTTTTTTTTGAAATGAGAAAACAACTCATACACTTGAGTATTTCCCATAACACTGTCCTTATGAGCTGTGCTCAACATCAGAACAGCTTCTGTGTCATTTTTCCCAAGCAGGAAACAAAATTTCACAGCCGTACACTGTTCTCTTAAATCAACCGTCACAAAAAAAAAAAATCCGAGGTTTGAGCTAAATTGCTTTTAAGAAAAAATTCCCTGTAACCAAAGAGAGCCTTCCCAGGGGACACCACTGGGTAAACTCGCTCAGAGCGAGTTGCTCCATGCTCTCCTAGCAGGAACAATGCAGACTACACGAGCTGCCCTCTGCCCAGCGCCGTTCCAGCTTTGGTACCCCTCACATTTAGATGAGCACGCGATTGCCATTAAATCATTATTTCCTGATCTAGCCAGCATGTACCCAACAAGACACAGTCGCGCTGCCCGGATAGGGCAAGATATGACAAAATAACGAGGTATAAATTACCAAGGGCACATGAGGGAGGGGAAAAAAAAAAGAGGACCTGATGCAAGGGGCTTAAGTGGAGAGCAAATGCTTTGAGAATGATTGGGGCAGGGAATGTATGGATGTGCTTTATACAATTGATGTATGTATATGTATGGATGGTGATAAGAGTTGTATGGGTCCCTAATAAAATGTAAAAAGAGAAAAGAGGAGAAAAAAATGATTAGGGCAGGGACTGTACAGATGTGCTTTATAAAATTGATGTATGTATATGCATGAACTGTGATAAGAATTGTATGAGCCCCTAATAAATTGTTAAAATTTTAAAAAAATTAAAAAAGAAAATGATTAGGGCAAAGAATGTACAGATGTGTTTTATACAATTGATGTATGTATATGTATGGATTGTGAGAAGAGTTGTATGAGCCCCTAATAAAATGTTTTTTAATAAATTAAAATAAAATACAAAAAAAGAAGCAGAGGGGCACATTTTCCACCCCAGAGTAATTGGTGGGTTCAAATTGCTGACCATGTTAGTATGTAGCCGAGTACCTAACAGTGGGCAACCAAGACTCTTTTTTTAAAACTGATCAGGATTCAAGCGAGGAGAATAATGCAGCTTTCTACTCCCATGAAGATTTACAGTCTCAGAAACCCACAGGAGCTATCTGACTCTGTCCCAAAGAGTCGCTAGGAGTTGGACTCAACTGGATGGCAGTGAGTGAGAGGGAGGACACAAACTATTCTTTAGTCTAGATATGCCGAGACTACACTAGAAGACAAGGGAACTGATGGTCCCCTCTGTAAACACCTGAAATCCTGCTGGAAGACCCCAAGGATCATTTCCCAGTTTGTACAAGGAAGGAGAATAACCTGGTTGTGCGCTATACAATCTAGCACACGCGTTATCGCGTTATCATATCTAAACACACCATAAACATGAATGCTCTACACTAATTGAACTCTTCTGTTTTGTACGTTTGATTTTCAATTCAAGCTCTTTCCCTTAGTTTCTATTCTGCTCCTCAATATATATGCTTCTAAGCCTTAAGGCTGTTGATAAATTGTGGATTATATAACAAAACCCATTATCGTTCATCACTGAAGCCACCATCAGCCGAGGCCCGCCACCAGGGGATGGCGATTTGCGGAGGCACACTCCATTACACCGATATCCCGATGGAAACCTTGGGGCTTGATGCTTGTGTCAGCGCCTCCATTAACGAAATGTTGCCTGCTTACTCCTCCCCTGTTCTGCAAATATGTCCCTCTAGTCTACCATTCCGACAGTTCTCATCCTCTGACTCCTCTTCCTTTCTGTGCCCACTGAAAACAGCTTGTTCACCTACCCTCAGAGACAGACAGGGGTGGGCACATTCCCAGCTCCCTCAATTGCTGCTTTATGCTATTCCTCTTCTACTTCATGGAAAACCTTCTCTCTTATTGGATGGAGTTCACGGCATTCACAAATCCTTTCTGCGCCAGCCCCCTGGCCGTGCATTTCTTCAAGGAGCTGAAGTCTAGCTTACAGATTTCTTATCAATCCCTTCTCAATAATACTGTCTGTTCTAATCTGACCTCTCCATGTACACTCCAGAACTCTTATCTTCATTGCCCCAATTCACCCAATTTGCAGTAGAACTTAAAATCCCTCCAGCTTACTTAGAAATCTGCTTACCTTACCTAGAAAACTCTCTATAACAATCTTCCTACCTTATCCACTTCATCTCTCTATTTCATGAAACTACAGTTTAGTCTCATGTTGACTTATATTCTTCAATCCCACCCAATCCATTTTTCACTTATGTCCCTATAGGCTCCCACTGAAGGTTGGCTTCCCTCTTTATCGTTCTTGACATTAGGACTAATTATTTCTACAACACTAATATGTTGTACTAGAAATCTTGTCCTCTAGACAACTGGCTCTGTATGTCTTGTGAATCCCCAAGGTTGAAAATCTGCATCTCCTCTCTCTCTATTTCTGGGTTAATAAAACTTGCAAATAGGCACAAGAGTGTGCTGGGTATTTCTCTCAGAAAGATGAGTTGTTAAGCATTAGGTGACCCGTGACTGCTATCTGAAAATGTCTTATAAATACAGCTCTCCCATTATCTAAATCATTTTAACTATGCTATGCATGAATACATTTTCCTACCCCTTCAAGGATAAGGGATACTTTTGAAGTCACGTTACTGTTTACACTGATGTTCCAATCAGTCTTGATCCATCGTGACCATGCGTACAACAAAACAACACTGCCCAGTCCTGTGCCGACCTCACAGTTGCTCGTGTGTCTACACCTACTGTTGCAGCCACTGTGTCCGTCCACCTGCCCCTCCACTCAAACAAGCATGGGGCACCTTTCCAAGAACTGAGCTCTCCTGACAGCACGTCCAAAGTATGGGACTTCTCTCCGTCCTTGCCTCTAAGGGGCATTCTGGCTGTAATTCTTCCAAAACAAATCTATCTGTTCCTTTGGAAGCTCATGGTATTTTAAATATTCCTTGACAACACCACAATTCAAATGCACAGATTCTTCTTCAGTTTTCCTTTTTCAATGTCCAATTTTCACATGCATAGAAGTCGATTAAAAATCCCAATGCTTGGTTCTGGAGCACCTTCGTCACCAGAGTAACATCTTTGCTTTTCACCAATTTAAAGAGGTCTCGTGCAGCAGAGTTACTGACCACAATGCATTTCTGCTGGCTGCTTCCATAAACATCGATTGCGGAGTCGACCAACATGAAATCCTTGACAATTCGATCTTTCCTCTACTTATCAGGATGTTGCCTATTGCTCCAGTGGGAGGGTTTCGGTTGTCTTTACATCGAGTTGTGATCCAGACTGAAGGGGACAATCCATGATCTTCATCAGCAAGTGCTTCAGGTTCCCCTCCCTTTCAGCCAGCAAGGTGTGTGTCATCTGCAAGTCACAAGTCGCTAACAAGCCTTCCTCCAATGGTGATACCGCATTCTTCCTCAGCGTCTCCGTTCTTCTCCTTGGCATGCAGACTGAAAAGGTACGATGGGAGGATACAACCTTGGGGCACAACTTTCTTGATGTCAAAGCATGCAGTGTGCCCCTGTTCGTGGTCCCATGTGCTATGATCCACACAGCCAAACACTTTTGCACAGTCAACAAAACACAAGTAAACATCTTTGTGGTGTTTTCTGATTTCAGGCAAGATCCATTGACATCAGCAATGATAACCCTGGCGCTAAATCCTCTTGACAGAATTTCCAGAATTCCTGACAGAATTCCAGACAGAACTTATGGAATTCCTGGAATTTCTGGAACTCTCTGTCAATGTCCTGCTGCAACACTGTTGAATGATCTTCAACAAAATTTCACATGTAGGTGATATCAATTTTATTGCTGTATAATTTTCACATTCTGTTGGGTCTCAGTTCTTAAGAATGGGTAGAAAGATGGATTGATTCCAGTTAGTTTGCCAAGAAGCTGTCTTCCAAAATTCTCAGCATAAAGGACTAAGTGCTTCCTGTTCTTCATCAGCTTGTTGAAACATTCCAATTGGTACTCCATCAATTCCTGAAGTCTTTCAGTGCTTTCTGTGTAGCTTAAACTTCTTCCTTCAGTACCACTGGTTCTTGCTTATATACCACCTCTTGACATGATTCACTATTGACGAGTTATTTTTGGTAAAGGATTCTGCATATTATTTCCATCTTCTTTTGATGCTTCCTGTAACGTTCTGTATTTTGTCAATGGAATCTTTCAATATGACAAGTTGAGGCTTGAATTTTTCTTTAGTTATTTCAGTCTAAGATATGCTGAGGGTGTCTTTCTTTTCGGATTTCATATTTTATATTTTCTTCTCAAGTTGTCTCCTGAAAAATTCTATTTAGTTATTATACTTCTTCATTTCTTCCATTTGCTTTAGTTACTCTACAAATAGAGCAAATTTGTATGTCTCTCCAGACATCCACTTTGATTTTTTTTTCCTTCTTAGATTTTTAATGACGTTTTGTTTCTTTATAGATTTTTCTTGATGCCATTCCACTGCTCATCTGGTCTTCTGCAATTAAGGGGGCACAGCGTCAAATCTGTTGGGATATTCTCAAAATTCAGCTGCAATATACTCAAGGTCATACTTTGACTTGGGGGGACTTCTTTCAATTTTCTTCTGCTTCAACCTAAACTTAAATATGAGCAATTGATGGTCTGTTCCACAATCAGCCTCTGGCCTGGTTTAGCTGCTGATAGTCAATCAACTTTGCCATTGTCTCTTTCCACATCTATCCACAGATGTAGTCAACTTGATTTCTGTGTATTTCATCTAGAGAAGTCTACATGTCTTCAACCTTTTGTGTGTTGAAAAGAAGTTATTTTCTATTAACAAGTCTTGCAAAATTCTATCATGCGATCTCCAGTTTAGTTCTATCACCAAGACTATATTTTCCAACTACTAATCCTTCCTCTCTTTCCAACTTTTCCATTCTAATTACCATTAATTGCCATTGCATCTGGATTGCATTCTTTAATTTATTCATCACTACCTTTTGAGGTTGGTGCATAAATTTGAAAAATAGTGGTATTGGTGGGATTTGTGTGAATGTGGATCGATAGAGTCCTATCACAGACAGCACTGCACTGCACGCTATATCTTGATGTTCCTTTGGATGATGAAAGCAATGCCTTCCTTTCCTTTCGATTTTGCTGGTGGGAAATAAAATACATAATTTTCTGATTCAAAACAGCCAATATCAGACTATTTCAGCTGAACAGTGCCTAGAATATCAATCTTTTGTGCTTTTCACTTTTAATGACTTCCAATTTTCCTAGATGCATTCTTTGTACAAACCACGTTCCAAGTACTCATTTACATTCGCAACACCTTCTTCCTGTTTTGAGTGAAATGCCCCATCAGAAAACGAAGGGCCTGCAGGCTTTACTTCATCCAGGCCTGATGGTCCCCTCTACTCTGAGAAGGCAGTTCTTCACAAGTAATAGTTTTACTTCCAATGTGAGGGGCTTATCTTCCAGCATAATCTTTTGCTTTTGATTTGCTTCTGTTACTTGGGTTTTTAGTAACTGACAATGTTTTCTGCTATCCATAGTCTTTCCAGAGGCTAATCGCTCTGAAGTGGACGACAGACTAGTCCTTCAGAGTCCATTCTCAGTCTGGATGCTCTCCTGAAACTTGTTCACGCCGAGTTACCCTGCTGGTATCTGAGATGTCAGTGGCACAGCTTCCACATCACAGCCATACACAAGCCACCACAGAATGACAGACAGACAGCGAAATGGTGGCTGGAAGACAGAGTCAGCAATAGCTGGAACCATTTCTCCATTAGACATTCTATCCATCACAGAACCTGTCCTTTTCTCACCACATCCGTGAAATATACTGAGGTTTTCATAGTATGTGTGTTCTTTTTATATTCTCTAATTCCTGGACCCAGTAACCCTGGCCTTGTCATCTCACCTGTTGATAGCAATGCTGATCTCACTTGGAGCGCTAACCCTGACTCGGCACATCTCCCGCACATCCGAGGCAAGTTACTGATGATGACCCAAGGCAGGCACCCACCTCACAGATCTCTGCCTGCCAGCTCAGTGCCTATTTGGCATGACCAGCCTGTCAACAATTCTTAGAGACGATGCTCAAAAAGAACCAAACCCAAACGTATTGCCATCTGGTGAGCTCTGACAGACAGCAACCCTGCGTAGTTTCTGAGACTGGAAATCTTTAGATAGCAGTACCCTCGTGTTTCTCCTGCAGAGCAGCTGGTGGGTTTGAACTACCAGCCTTATAGTTGGCAGCAAGGTAGTGACCCACCCCACAGGACCACACAGAGTCCTTTCCTAAAAAGAAAACAAAGATGATTTATGCTTCTTGATAGTGACGTCTTCAGTGTCTAGACTTTGCTGGTTCCATTTTTCCATTTGACAGTCTCCTCAGTATTCTCTCTGGAATCTCATTTCACCTACATCTTCCTGGAAAATTCCTTAGAGGCAATAATAATGAAAGTATCTGTCCTACATATTAACTACCCCAAACAGTTAGAAGCTCCTGAAATTGGGACCTCTCTGAAAGGAACTCCCCCATTCAAACACCAAGTGGACTCTCCCTAAGTACCTACCATTTTTTATACACTACGAACAACCGAACCTACAAACCTGGGTAAGCAAAGGAGCCTGCCTCAAAGTGTGCAGACTTTGGCGCTCCAAAGAGGCCAGCCAAACAGCCGATGGACAGCTGTACATCTGTGGAAAAATGCATGCTCCACGTACTTTAAGAGGATCTCGGAAGATGACTAACTCTTTCTGGGTTTGTCAGGAAGTCTCTGCTTACATTCCAAGACAGGCTGCAAGCTAACACATTTCTTACTGTTTGCTTTCTTTTTCTCTCTGCGGTCATTGTTACATGTGCAATATAATCAAAACAGAAAGGCTAATGACAGAGAGACTTTTGTTATCAAACATAGATTTTTTTTCTATGACAACTGAAAAATAAGTCTAACCATATACTAACCTATTTCTCTTATTAAAATAAGACCTAAGTTCTGCTTCCAATGGGAAATAACACAGAATAATTCAATTTTTAAAAATGTACACATTATTTCTTCACTAAAACTGGCCATCAGAATGTGCCTTACAGATCATTTAAAAATATAAACATATCACACGCAACCTCATCCCTGGGGGATGGACAACAGAAACGTGGATAAAGGGAGACGTCGGACAGTGTAAGATAAGACAAAATAATAATAATTTACAAATTATCAAGGGTTCGTGAGGTAGGAGGGAGTGGAGAGGGAGGGAAACAAATAATGAGCTGATACCAAGGGCTCAAGCAGACAGCAAATGTTTTGAGAATGATGATGGCAACAAATATAAAAATGTGCTTGACACAATGGATGGATGCATGGATTGTGAAGAGTTGTACGAGCCCCCAATAAAATGATTAAAATGTGTGCATATATATATGTATATATATAAACATAAAAAAGAAATGTGCCTTACATTCGTGTGTGAATGTGCAAGTGTACACTTTCCAGGGGGTGTATTGTATACATACTACCACTGCATATTTGGTTTATGGTTTCTGTTGTAGTCAATCCAAAGTGAAAATATGTAAAATGCAAGCTTTAGGACTTGCGTTTTCTTCCTGAAGTCCTTCTTTAGAAATGTATTTCTTGAAACACCCACTCCCGTTTGCAAGGATGCAGGAAAAGATATCATGTTCTGAAAATCTCCCTTCACGTGTGTACTTTCCAGACCTAGCAACCATGGATGATCAGTAGTTCAAACACAGGCAATCAATACTCTTGTTATTAATTGGGGACTTTATAAAGGTCACTTCCTCTCTTGGAGTGTGCACAGCAATATGTAAAGCCTGAAAATATGGGCAGTCATAGTTCACTGTCTGCATCGAGGAACAGAGGAAGAATGCCACCGTAAGAGAGAGAAAATGAACCAGAAACAGCATTTAGAAGGGCCTATTCTGTGAGCTAAAGTATGTCCCCAGAAAGCGATCATCAAGTCTTTTCCTCAGTATCTGTGAATGTGACCTTACTTAGAAACAGGGTCTTTGCAGATGTAATTAGTTAAAAATCCACCGCCATCCAATCAATTCTGACTGATGGTGCCCAATGGGGCAGGGTAGAGCTGCCCCCTTTGCAGTTTCAATACATTACCTCTTGACCGCAGCAGGAAGGCACGTCGTGCTCTCAAGCAACAGCTGGTGGCTCGAACTGCTGACCATGTGGTTGACAACCCAATGTGTAGCCACTAAGCCACCAGGGCTCCTTGCAATTATTCAGATCACAACGAAGTGGGTCATAATCCATTCTAAATGAATGGTGTCCTTGAAAAAGGAGAAGCGAAGAGAAACAGAGACACACACCCAGAACTTGAAGGCAGACTGGAGTAATGTATCTTTATGAATCGGTGGAAGGACAAGGACTATTGGAAGGGAAAAAAACTAGAAGAGCCCCCCCCCGCCCCCCCCAAAAAAACACAGACTTTCCCTAGAGTCTTTGAAGGGGTATAACCTGGGGAAAGTGTAATTTCAAACTTCTAGTCTCCAGAACGGTGAGAAAGCAAATTCCTATTATTTTAGGCCACTCAGTTTAATGACCACTTGCTGCAATGGCCTAGGAAACTAACACATGCTGAAATAGGAATCATAAGTTCCCACAGCGCCCCGAGCACTAAGTTCATCCTTGATGTGGACTTCAATCACTTTCTAAAATAAATTCTCTTTTTCTTTAGCTTTGATGGAGTTTTGTTAGCTACTAATAAAAAATGTGACTAATAAAATTCTGTATAATAAGTTACAATGCAACAAATGGGTTATTTGGGTAGTGTGCTTTATGTGCCCAATGGATTGGCCAGGAAGAATGAAAACCCACATTGCCTGTGAATAGTTGGTTCAAAATGCACAACAAATGCTGATAGGAAAAAAAAAAAGTGGTTTTGTTTTAAACAGGAGGCCTGGTGTGCTGTTGGGTAAGCATTACGCTCCTAACCTCAAAGTCAGCAATTCAAACCCACCAGCTGCTCAGAAGGACAAAGGTGAGGCTGTATGTTCCTGTAAAGATTTATAAAACCTATGAAACTCCACAGAAGGTTTCTATAGTCAGAACTGACTCACTGGCAGCAAATTTGGTGTTGGTAATTACTTTAAATTTTAAAGCCAATCTTTGCTTTCTCAACTTTTTATTTCCCTATCCAAATCCTATCAATTCCTCCTTTAAAATCCCTTCCATATCCACTTTGTTCTATGCATTTTAAGTTATGACTTTAGTAGTGATAATACTTAGTCTTACCTATGTGAACTCTCCTCGTGCCATAAAAGCTGCACCAGATTATCAAGAGTATAAATAAACACATGCAGCTTTGAAGGTACCCCAGTGGCACGGCAGTTAAGTGCTTAGCAGCTGGCCAACAGGTTGCCATTGGAAGCCACCACCTGCTCCACGGGAGAAAGGTGTGGCAGTCAATGCCCAGGACACTTACAGCAACAGCCTGTCCTGGTTTGACTTCGCTCGTGGATGCAGACTCACTAGCTCCCAACTGGAACGCAGAGTTTTCACACCAAAGAACACACTGGTCTCCTGAGAGCACTGGGTTGATCTAAGAGGGAAGTATAGAAATTGGATACCCAAAAAGGGAGGACAAAGTAATGACATGGCTGGCTTACAAACTTCCATGGGTATGGGAATATGTTCATAAGAATATTTTGATAGGAAACTTTTTTTGAAAAGAATATTTTGATAGGATTATGATGTAGATATTCACATACTGCAATTATTACGCATAGAATAGTTTTGTTTCTATGAGTGTATAGAATATTATGTTTAAAAAGCCTGGAATATTTTGAATTTTCTGAATTTTAGTTTTTTCCTTTTAAGCACAAATATGATTTTACTACTGTCCTTTTTAAAAAAATTATATTTGACTAAAGAATGGTATATATGTGCCAAGTTGAGGACTGTGATAGTTAGGTTTTCTTGTGTCCACATGGTTCTTGTAGGAACCTGGAGTTTAGTGTATTAATGAGGTCACAGCTTGAATGGAGGACCGAGATAAATGGCTCTGTGAGGCCAGCCTCTTCCTGTCTCTTTCTCCTTGAAGGCAGGCCATACACACTCTCCGTTTCATCTTCCTGTTGACAAGCCACTTCAAGTCATGCTGATGGCAGCCAGAGCCCAGAATGTGTCTACCACTATTGACCTACAAGACTTTGCACCCACCCCCACCGGCCCGTGATCTTCCTCCATTCTGCCTCACTGCATGTGGCTGCACGACTCTGAAGGGGTATTTATGGACTAGTATTCGACTTATGGTGTAGAATCAGATTTATGGACTTGATCTGTACTAGGCTGGGATGTTAGCTGGAAATATAATTACGTCTTGATATAAAGCTCTCTCTTACACTTAAAAAAATGACAGCATTGGAAATCCTAAGACAGTCTGTCTTACAAGATTGCTCTCAGTTGGAATCAACTCAAAGCAATGAGTTTGTATTAGCTTTCTATGTAGCTTTAAATTATTCAGTGAATAAAACAAATACTCGAGTGGTCTGGTATCAAGATCCTCTATAATCTAGTTTACATCTAAACTCTTAAATGTATATATCACAAATTCATTAAAGAATTTCTGAACAGATTGATTTATAATCATCAGTGTATTATGTGCCAAATGCTGTGCTTCCGATTTCATATCCATAAAACTGAAATAAATTCATTTTTGTCAAGTCGATTCAGACTCACAGCGACCCTGTAGCATTACTCCATAGGTTTCAAAGGCTGTAAATATTGACAGAAGGAGTTGATGGGTTAGTTAGCAACCAAGACTTAAACACTGAGCCACCAGGACTCCCTTTATTTATGTAATCTCTTCTAATATTTAGAAAAACTTTTGGTAGTTTGAGAAAATTTATACAACTTCTTTGACTCTATTCTCACTGAGAGATGGAGTTTATGCCTCATCCATTGATCATGAGTCACCCTAAGCTTGAAATTAATAAAGTAATACTGACACATGGCTGCATTAGAAATGGTAATACCTTCCTAACAAGAGAGAAAAATATAGTGACAAATGCAATTCTCCATAACTATTTTATAATGCAAGGAACAAATGATGTAAATCTCTTTATACTTGTGTCTTTGGAAAATGAAATCAATAGCTAAGAAGACCAACTACCATGTGAATACCATGTGATCCCCATGCTTCAAAGACGCTCAAGTGACGGAGAGAGGCCACATGTAAACCCCTCGGCTGCCAGCCCCAGGTGAAGTCCTAATGGCATCACCCATTAGACAGTGGATGATGGGGCCGCTGGACAGCTCGGGCCCTCCAGCTATAGATTATCTTGATATCCCAACACTGACACTTCCCAGCTAAGGCCCCAGACATCATGTAGCAGAGATAAATTGCTCCGTTCCAAAAACGATCTGAGTCCCTCACACAAAGAACCTGTGTGTGCCATAAAAAGTATATTATATTGTCAAGTGGTTTGCTCTACAGCAGAATCAGCCAAAGCAAATTTGTATCCATGGAGCATTGCTGTAACAAGGGCTTTTAATTAAAACATGGCCGTAGCTTCAGACATAAGAAGACTATGAGTGGAAACTGTTGATGAGGGCTTCGAGGCTAATACGATAAATGTGGGTAGAAACATAATAAAAGACAAACTTTTTGTGTGGTCACAGAAAGTTTAGCTCTACAGTTGTCTGCAGTATGCGAAAGGAGAAGAAACCCATTCCACTCTTCTTTTCTAGCCAAGGAGCTTCCAGAAAGAGTACTGACAGTGCTACCTGGCTGATCGTCAGCAGCTCTGGTAGTGTAGCGGTGACCCACTGGGGTGCTAATCACAAAGTGAGCAGTCAAAACCACTAAGCACTCTGCAGGAGACACGTGGAGCTTTCTGCTCTTCTGAAGCGTTATGGTCTCAGAAGCTCACGGGGCCAGTTCCACCCTGTCCGCAGCTGCTATGGGTCTTCATCACCTCGATAGCAGAGAGCCTGTCTGGACCTGGCTTATCACTCACTAGCCATGAAACACACACACACACACACACACACACACACACACACACACGTTAAGAACAATCTCTACAGTTTTCAAGTAAAATGTAGCTAAACCATAAACGAGCAGGACTTTCTAGGTTTTAAATTAAAATTGTGTTTCCTTCCCAGACTACAGAGGGCTTAAGATCCTTAAAGTAAAAGCAGCCTCCGAAAAAAAATATTCAAATCAAAGGGTTAGAAAACATGATCTAGTTGGGTGAGCGGGGAGAGAAGCATTAAAGAACTAGAAGAAAGTTGTAGGTTTCATCGGTGCTGTACTGCACCCTGGCGGGCTCATCTCTTCCTTGTGAGCCTTTAATGCTTCCTCCCCTCCACTATCATGACTTCAATTCTACCTTACAAATCTGACTAGACCAGAACATATACACTGCTACAGATAAGAGCCCATAACACAGGGAATCCAGGGCAGGTAAACCCCTCAGAACCAATAATGAGACTAGAGATACCAGTTGAATACGGGGTGTGTAGGGGAGAAAAGGGAATTGATCACAAGAATCAACATACAATCCCATCCCAGGAGGACAACCAACAGAAAAGTGGGTGAAGGGAGACAGAGGACTATGTAATATATGAAAATAATAAACTATAATTTATCAAGGGTTTATGAGGGAGGGAGGGCGGGAAAAAATGAGGAGCTGATATCAAAGGCTCAAGTAGAAAGAAAATGCTTTGAAAATGATGATGGCAACATATGTACAAATGTGCTTGACACAATGGATGGATGGATGGATTGTGATAAGAGCTGTAAGAGCCCCAATGAAAGTACTTAATAATTTTTTTTAAGTTGGCAAATTCACATTTTCCTCTTCAAAAGCAAGACTCTTTTGTAATAGATACTGCATTGAATTTAATTCCCAAACAAACAAATAAAAAAGAAAAGCTTGATCTAAAGATAATGCTAGAGTATGACTTTATTAAGACCCTAACGGGCCTTTTCAACGTGACAACAGGCTGTTGGAGTCTTTCGATTAAGCCTCTTCCAAGCCTTGTCTTTTAAATAATAGGATAGGTAAGAATTATAAGGGTCTTGTTCTACAGACCCCGAAGGTAAAGAAAGGCTCATCTCAAAGAGATTTGTGCATGTAATTTTGTCTAATCGAGTGGATACCAGTTGATACATAAAAAACCCACCATTTTTAAAAGAATTACAACTGCTTGAATTCCCAGCAATAGAAACGAAACAATAAAACAGAAGCCTTGCTTCCCAACCCTGCACTGAAACAAACTGAGAAGGTTATTCAACACCAACCACAATCTACTGGTTGTTGTCTGCATAAGTTTTCCTGAGTTTACTGACAAATCATCAAATGGTAAACAACTTTTTTGGAGAATCAACTGAATGTTTTACAATGATCAAAGTTTTAGTACCTGAATTATATACTCATATTCTTTCATGATGTGTAAGTCAATCATAAACCTATGCTCTATCTTTCAAAATGCCACAGTTTGGATTAATAGAAATGTGGCAGTCTCTCCTGCTGACATTTATACGTCCTGCTCACAGCTCATCTTTTGCGGATAAGTAACAGTTTGATTCATTCCAACATACAACACAGTGGAATTTTAATAAAAGAAGAAAACATCTAAAGGGGAAATTATGGTCCAAATGTAAATTAAATTGCAATCAATCACATGAGGCTTATTAATTAATTCAAGAAACTCTCCTCAACAGAGGAGACCATGAGCTCTCTATTACCCCTTGTTACAAGTTCAGCTTAATTAGCAATGTGTGCCTTGAGCACTGCTCTCAGGCATTTGGATCGAATCAACAACAGCATCCAGAAAGATCAGGCAAGAAACTTAAGGAGCAGTAAGTTTATATAAATAGTGGTGGAGTGATTATGAAAAAAATAGTGAGACTGGTTATACAACTGAAGAATAAAGCCGATGTCAATGAATTGAGCAAACTGCCTTTTAAATGTAGAGAAAGGAAGATTTAGAATGAAATATAAAGGCCCCAGCAAGGAAGGTCACGTATCAGGGAGAACAACTCTCAAGGAGTCGAAAAGAGCCATAATAAAGGAATTGGCGGCAGGGGCTCAACTGAATTGGAGAACTGCCATCGGCCAGTGACGTCTGTATCCTCCTATTTTCTCCGTATTTTCATGAAAATGGCTGCTGTAATCACCGTATGCCTGTTTTATTACTGCACACTGGATGTGCAGGGGGAAACAACTTGTCTTCTGACTTGATGGTCTTCAGAGTAGAGGAAGTACACATAAGAGACAAACCCCGAGTGGCAGCTGGGCAGGGTAAGATCCTGGACCTCAAGCTTGAGCTTGAGTTGTAATAGGAGGAGGCCTATTGGTGGTTCGCTCTCTCTGAAGGGTCAGCGGAAATTCGTACAGGGGTGGATAAAATTCTTTAGGACCAGAGAGCAAATAATATACATTTAAAACACTTCCATAAGCTGTTGACCCTTTTCCTATCAAGAGGTGAGGTACACTTTCTCTTCTAATGAATCAGGGCCATCCTTAATGACCCACTTATAATTAGGAGATATTATGTATGTGATACTGAGCAACCCGTAAGGATGCCGGTAAAGGCCACAGTCTCCACCTAGTTCTTTCAGAACACCCCCCTTCGGAGCCCTGAAGTACCATGTAAGAACACAGGCCTGAAGTACCATGTAAGAACTCCCCTACAGAGCCCTGAAGTACCGTGTAAGAAAACCAGCCATTCGGAGATCACCACGTGAGTTAGAAGGCCAGGCCACACTGCGTTCCAAAGAGAGTACCCACAATGAGCAGCAGGTGAGTTCCACGAGCGTGCCAGCACCAATCCCACAGACACAACAAAAGAACCTACACGGAGTCACCTCTCATCATAGAGTGCAGGCTAGCCTGCCTCTTTCCTGTCCAAAATTCCTGATCCATTAAAGGAGAGCTTCAGTATAGCAAAGTGGTTTCTATCTGCCACTAAGCTTTGGGATGGTTTGTTTTATCACAATAGTAACCAGGAAAACAATGTAAATGAAGAATTTGTATTTCTAGTTTTTAAAAATGTGAATTAAAGAGAGGTTAAGTAATTAACCCATGTTACACAGAGAAACGAAATCTAAATTCTCAGATCTATTTATAACAAGAATACTATACTTTCTCCCACAGACCTCCCCATTTCTATGACTTTTCTTTATAATATTATTTAAGTGAATACCAAATCATGTTTCTTTTATAAAGTAGATCTCTAGACTCTAACTCACAGAAATTTCTCCCTCTTCTAAACTCTCTTGGACTCATTATGTACAAGAAACTTATTCTCTACAGGTTACACTTGACAGTTAGTGAATGCTACTGTCATTAATTCACAATTAGTGAACTTGTTGATTTTCTTATTCATATTCCTCTTTTTCCTGGTCCTTATTATTGGCCTCCCTGGTGAATTATGGCCCAAGCAAGGGTTGAAAATCCAAATAGCCACTTGATTGAAAAAGGTGAAGTAGACTAGGTACAAAGATGCAGAAGTGGTCTAGATTAAGTTACACATGGAAGCAAATGTCACTTGTAAATGGGTCAATCACAAACTTAAGAAGTATAAAAGCTTCCTGACAATGTGATTTTGTTCACTTTATTTCTAGACCCTAGAGCCTATGAAACTGCCTGACTCTCACAGAGGACATTCAATAAATAACTGTTGAAGTAATAAATGAAGACAAATACTGCCAAGCTAGAATGTAAGCCCAGTGGTACAAGATTTTCCAATTTTCCAAAAGGCCAGAAATAAATACTTTTCTATGTAATCCCTCAATTTCTAAACTTTTACAGCTAATCAGAAAAATAACATTAAGCTGTTTGGGGGTTAGGTAAACAAATCGTGTCTGCAGGCTTGAAGTCTATCTGAAGGCTGCATGTCCGATCTCTGTACCAGTGGGACCTTGGACTGCTTTTTATCTTTCCGATTACTCAGGGCAGTGCCTGGTGGGGGGGGGGGGAGGGAGGGAGTAGGTAGCTTAATAAGCAGGTACTGAGGATATGGCTGATGTCTCAAACGTGCCACCTTGAGGCGCTGCTGTCATTCAGCTGGGGTTTACAAAGACACTACTCAACTTCATCGCTCTCATCCCAAAGGAAGGAGTTTCATCTTCGGCTCTGTAATGGCCACCTGGATTTCACATGACTATCCCCCACTCAAGATTCTGAAGCTAAACTTTCACTCCTTCCAGCTGGTAAGGGTTGATAAATGTCATTCCTATCTGTTTCCAGTAATAAAAAAAGAAAGGCAGGAGAAAGAAAACAGATTGAATTTTCAAAGGGTGACAGAAGAAGCGAGACTGGTTTTGAAATCAGATTTCCACAGTATTAAATAAGAACTCCCTATGGCAATTTTGTTTTCCGTTTTACTGATCTTGGCATTTTTAGATTATACAAACTAAAAGTTTTTTCCAATTGACCTTTGATACTCTCTGATAGTGTGCTATTTTATTTTTCTACATAAAAATTATGAAGTCAAATTTTCAAATGTTTACTAATTACTTAGATTCTTAACTCATAAAAAGTCACATCTAAATAATTGGTGTGTCTGATTTTAAACCTTTAGCAACAAGTACAGATGAGTGGGACTGAGAACAATTTTAAGATACTTTATAGCAGTGGTTCTCAACCTGTGGGGGTCAAAGGAACCTTTCACAGGGGTTGCCCAATTCATAACGGTAGCAAACTATGATTATGAAGTAGCAACGAAAATATTGTTATGGTTGGGGGGTCACCACCAGATGAGGAACTGTCGGAAGGTGAGAACCACCGCTGCAAGGGAGCATGCCCGAAGAAAGCACCTCCGGTACCTGCCCCACGTGCTAAGTGACTCAAATCAAATCAAACACCAAATTTTGAAGACAGAGAGAAAACGAGGTGTCTTGGATTTCCTTTCACGAAATGATCTAACCTGTATAGCCTTGAAATGGCCATAAGAACATCAAAAAGCATCTAAAGATTTCTATAAAATGATTATAGATGCAAAAGAAGAACATGTTCCTCTATATCCAAAATAAAATCCCTGATGGTCCACTGCTTAAACTGCTCTGCTGCAAAGCAAGACGTCAGTGGTTCGAACCCACCAACTGCCCCGTGGAAATAAAAGACGTGGCAGTCTGCTTCTGTGAAGAGTTCAGCTTTGGAAACCTCTCGGGCGGTTCTGTTCTGTCCCATAGGGTCACTGCGAGCCAAAACCTACTCGATGGCAGTGGGCTGGGAGTAGGTATGGCCAGTATCCACTGCACTTAGAACAGTAACTACGGTCACATAGACTAGGCCACTATACTTTGATAATGGCATTAATTTCCTTTGCAACCATATTTATTTTAAACCAGGTTTCCCAGAGCTTGCCCCTGTGTCCTTTTGGAGAATGGGGTTTTTAAATGTTATTTACACTGCATTTAGGTGATAAAATTATTACTAACAAAAGTCCAACTTTGACTGAGTTCCTGCTATTAGTCTAAGTAGCCATAGTAACAGCAACAACAACAACAACAACAAGAGTTAATATCTGGAACGCTGGTATGATTTTTTTATAATAATTTACTACATTTTCATTGTCTTATCAACTCTAGCATAAACATCCAATACATGATCAAATTAACATGGCCTTAAAGAAAAAGGAACAGAACTCTTAGGAACACAGAATCCTGTAGTTCCGGGGGGGGGGGGGCAAGAGGAGAGTTTAGCTGCATGGGCACTAGGTTAAACTTTCAACTGAGCCCTTTACATCTGTAGGGAGAACTGAAGGAGTGCATTGAAATGCAAATATGTACCAGGGGTATAAGAAATCAGTTATGGGTCAAGCAGAAACATCTGGTCTTTTTAGGAGTCCTGTTAATTTGAAAGCACTGACCAAAACAAACTCAGTTCCACCAAATATATTTTGGCATGGCTCAAAAACCAGCATTAGTTGGAGGTATTTATTTTACCGCAGCAAGATTTATCAGTAGTGATGTGCAATTTACAGTATTGATATTTTGATATAATAAGCTTTTTTCTCAGCATATGAAGATATACCTTCTATGCCTTTCCCCATATTTGATGATAGTGGGGTTTTTAATGGTTAATCTATATTCTTTATAATATATGGGAAAATGATGGAAAGGGGTTTAAATTATCCATACCTAATGCTACGATTTATCAAGTGACTAATTTATGGGAGACCTTAACTATCATGCAACTATTGAGGCATTTCGGTATTTTATTTATATAACGTGACCTCATAAAACAGAACTTTGGTGAAGTTCCCGTCTCTGAGAGACTAGCAGTTTCTCTTGAGAGTTTCCAGGCACCATAAGCTCAGGTCTAGGGATCAGAAAACCAGAGTTCAAACTCAGCTCTTCACTGACAAGCCTGGGGATCCCAAGTGCGCTGGACTGCTGAGCCTTCGTTTTTGCCGTTGTGAGAATCACTGGGGATCTCCCATCAGTCATTTCCAGCACACCTTTAATCAAGTTGTTTGCATTTTTAAGTTTGTTATGTTTCTACTACTTTGTTATTTTTTAACTCTCACCTGTTCTAGTCATTTAAGTAATCATTTGCTTTAAACGCAATGAGTCAGGGGAAGAGCAAGAATCTTATTCTTTCATTAAAATATACCTAAGAACCTCGTACTACCAGACACTTATTTATGGTAGATTATATTCCCCGCACGTGGTCGAGTGTTGTTTAACACATTTACTCATAGGCACCTAGGAGCCCTGGTGGCATGGTACTCACTCATTGGTCTGCTAAACACTAGGTCAACGGTTCGAATCAGTGCTCTGAGGAGACAGACAGACAGGGCTTTCTACTCTGGTACACAGTTACAGTCTCATGAACTCATGAACTCACAGGAGCAGTTCTACTCCGTCTACTCTGTCCTGCAGGGTCTCTGTGAGTCAGACTTGAGTCTCTGGAAGTGAATGAGTCATGGGCACCTGATGCAATACTGTGAGAGTATGGTATCATTATGGATTTATTATTGTTATTATTCCCAAGTCAGGGGATATATATGGGCTCTACCAAGCCTTGCTGCCTGAACTCAAATCCCTGCTTTGTCGGTTCATCATGTAATCACAGTCAAGATACCTGACTTCCCGATGCTCCCCTTTTCCCATCTGTCAAACTCGGGATATCAGCTCCTATCCTACAGGGCTGCTGTGGGGTTGATAGAACTTAGATAGAGGTCATCAGGTTCAGAAATATTGGCTTAGCTAAATTAAACAACTTCACCAAACCATAAAGTTTTGGAGGAACTGGTGCAATTCGCACCTGTTCTGTTGGATTCTTAAGCACAAACTCTAAACAAGTGAAGGAAAGTTTTTTAAGGCACTAATAAGTAGAATACTGACCAATCTAAAAGGCATCAAAGGCACTCGGCTTTGAAGACTAACTAGCCGTGTTTTCTCCCCCTTCACCACTAGAGACATCTCCAGGGGCAATAACTCTAGGAAAAGCCACTGGAATGACCATGCCTTGATCCTCAAACTGCAGCTCCCGGCGGCGGGGCACTCTTGGCAGCGTGTACCATGCCAACCACCCCTCCAGCCTCTCCGGCCTTGAGCTGTACTAGGCAGGGCTGTGAACTTGACGTTCTACTTTTAGAAAACTTTACGCAGCCAAAGCCCATCTTCTGCCAAGCGTTTGCCAGGGGACGAAGAGTCAGACAGGGTGGACCTGGTAAGAGGAATTTGCCAATACCTTAACGGAGAGGCTCTGCTATGTTGGCCTTAAGCGCTCAGTCATTTTCTTTAGAGGATAACTTGTTAGCCTTTTACTGTCAATCTGGCATCGCTCAAATTACACATACCCCTTAGAAAAGCAGCAGCACTGGGAGTGGGAATCTATTCTAAGGCCCAGCAAGCTTACCCCAGGAGAAGGTCCCAACTATGCAAGGGGGGCGGAATTCCCTGTTTGGCACTGAGTGAGTGAGTGAGTTTGCGGAGCAGACGGGCTTTGGGGACGGGCTTTGGGCTTTGGGGAGTAGAGGGTTTGGGCTGGTGACTTTACGCCGCCACCCCTTGCTTCCCAGAGGGAATGGGACCGAGTCTGGGGGGTGGGTGGCAGGCAGCCCAGAGGGTCCTGAGGGTCCCGCGCCGCGGGGCCCCGCCCCTCCCTACCTTCTCTCCCCGTGTAGCACATAGGAGCTGCGGAAGAAGCCCAGGAGCTCGTTTTCAATGAGGGCATTGTAGATGATCTTCAGGTTGTAATTCCTCTGGGCGTCCAAGGTCCGGTTCAGCACCACCACCAAGACCTGGGTCTGTGGGTAGAGGAAAAAGCCGGCCACGGGCACGGCCCCAGCCACGCGGTCCTCGGCCACCTGCACCTTCTCGACGGCCACCCGGGAGGCGTGCAGCACGACGTAGCGGGTGGCGTTCCGGCACGCTATCTCCACGTTCACCTCGCCGGCGAAGGTGAAGTTCTCCATGAAGGCGGTGAGCATCAGATTGTAGTGCAGCGGCTTGAGGTGGCCCGACAAGCGCAACTGGGTCCAGGGGCGCCGCGGCTCGCGCTCCTCCTCCGATGGTGGCCGGGCGGACGGGGTCGCCGGCGTCGCCTGGCCGGCCGCTTCGGACGGCGCCGAGCCCTCGCCCGCGGGGTGGTTGCGCGGGGCGGCTCCCGGGAGGCTGGCGTTGCGGTCACGCGCGGGGGAGCCCGCGGGGCCGCCGTCGGCGCCGGGCGCGCCGCACTCGTCGAACCGCAAGCTGAGCAGCACGGCGAGCATGGTGACGGCGAGCAGCGCCACGAGGGACACGGCGAAGGCCACCACGAGCCGTTTGTGCACCGTGATGTGGCGCTCCGTGGTGCGGGGTCGCACGCCCACCGAGTCCGCCCACGGGTCCGAGGGCCCCCTGCCGCCCGGCCGGGGCGCGGCGGCGGCGGCCTCCCCCATGGTGGCCTGCGAAGGTGAGCGGCTCTCCGCGGCCCCCTCCTCTGCCCTCTTCTTCTTCCTCCTCTTCTTTTTCTTCTTCTTCTTTTCCTTCTCCTCCTCCTGCTCCCCCCGCTCGCCGTCCAGGGCCATCACGCCGCCTCCTCCGCCTCCTCCCCCGCCCTCCCCAGCACCCCCCGCGGGCGGGCGCCCCGAGCCCCCTCCGGCGCGGGCATCCGGCAGCGCACGCGGGCCCGCGGCGCGACGCCGCCTGGCAGCCGGGAGCCTCCGGCCCGCGCTCTCGCAGGACGGGCGCCGGCCCGGGGCGCGGGCCGCCCCGACTGCCCCCGGGAGCCCCGCCTCCCCCCCCCGGGCCGGGCCGCCCGGGGCGGGCTCGCGGACGCGCCCAACTTGGAAGGCGCCGCCGCCGGCCGCCGGCGCGCTACTTCCTGGGCGGGGTCCGGGCGCCCCCTGCGCGGCCGCCGCTCCCGCCGGGCCCTCCCCTGCGCCGCGCTCTCCGCGGGAGCCCGTCCGCCGGCCCCGGGCTGCGAGCCACTGCGAGGCGGACGCCGAGCGAGGGTCCCGCGGGGGGAAGTTAGGGCTCCCGCTTTCGCCCCCCACTCCGGTGTCGCCGGGGCGTTCAGTGCTCCTCCGGGTGGGCTGCGCTGGCGGCGGCGGCGGCGGCCCCGGGGCGCCCCAGACCAGCACCCCGCAGAAGGGCCCGAGAGGATGGCCAGGAGGGACCGACTGGAGCGCCGCCGCCGGAGGAAGTCCGGGAGCTTCGGAGCCCTTCCGGGAATCTGCCCTGGAGACTCCTTCTTCGCCACCCTGGACACTTTAAGCCGCGGTGGCGGCCAACGTCTCCAGCTTGCCAACCGGACAGCCAACCGCCCTCCCTGGTTTGGATGTGGCTCTGCCCTCCGCAGATGGCGAGTAAGCGCTGAGCGCCCGGCCGGGCCACCCCCTGCAGGTAGCTGGAGCTTCGGGCTGGCTTGGTATCCCCGTGGGGAGAGCTGGAGTGAGTGAGTGTGTGTGTGTGTGTGCGTGTGTGTGTGTGTGTGTGTGTGTGTGTGTGCGCGCGCACACAGGCTCGGGTCTATATTGCCAAAGCTACTCTAGCTGCCTTCAGGGACTGAACACCTATTACCCCACCCCCACCCCACCCGAACATCCCCCCCTCCCCTAGAAAGGCAAAGGAGGCGAGAGCGCTGGGCGGCAGGGAAGGCAGGAGAGGGGAGCGGCTGAAAGGCAGAGGCAGGCACGGGAGATTAGAGAGCTTTTCCCCGCTCTGTCACAGCAGACACCCACGGCCACAGAGGGGGTTGCTGAGCCGCCTGCAAGAACTACATTGTAAATCTTCAGCGAAACAAGCCCCGCAGCCACTCCTCTCCCGGAATCTCGAGCCCCACCGCGCTGTCCAAGGATCTGTATTGCCTTCGGAGGTGAACCCCCTGGAGGAAAAGAAGATCCTGTTGGGGAGATTTGGCCTGTCTCAGATTTCACATCAGGCTCACCAGAGGATTTGGAGAGCTGTATGTAAATTGAGATAAATTCTCCATAGACTGTCGACATATATTATACAGTATGATGTGTGCAGGTGTGCAGTACTAAATTGTGGTTAGCAAGGAAGCATTGGAGTCCTCTGGCTGTACAAGCTAGAGAGAGAATTTCCCTCCCGTATCTTTAGAGTTGAGAAATGATAAAAACATAATACCTAAACATAACATCCAGGACCGTATACTTGAGACAGAACAACAGGGTTCAGAGCCCCAATACTTCAGACTTGCTGGAGGAGTAAACAAAGCAATGCTATAATTGGTCGGCATTTTTTCCCCGCTTCACCCAGTCAAGATGACTCTTGTGCAGTTTTTCGGTGTTATCTTGAAGATTGTTACAAAAATGTGTTTGGAAATAAACTTTGTTAAGAATGGTTATAATAGGCCAATATTTATCAAGGCACGGAGCGGCGTTGGCTGGCTGTGGACACATGTCTGCACGGGGAAGTTCTGAACGGTGGTGCAGAGTTTCTATGAGTGTGCATGGGCTGTGCAGGAATAGCTCGAATTGGAAGAATATTCAGAGGACAGCCCCAATAAAATTAACATCCAGGAGGCAGGGGACTGGTGTTTAATAAAGCGAAGTGTTACTGGCTTTAGAGTCCATAAAAATAGTTTTCACAATATAAAGAGAATGAGAGAATTCCTCTTATATGTGTCTTTCAAGTCTTCAAATCCTCAAGGCATTTAAAATGAATCGATATTTATAATTAAATATAAAGTGTACTGATTATGTTCAAAATTATTTTCCTTACAAAAAGCAACATGTAGTGCTACTGCAGAGCTGAAAAGGTACGATGACCTTAAAATATGACCAAAAGACAAGAGATCAAGTACACATCAACTTTGTCCTAACAACAATTATAGAAATGCAGCCCATCGTGCTAAATCTCTTTTCCATTTTTCCCAGATGGAATACATGCCCAGTGCTATACATTCTAAATGTCCATTTAAGCTGCTTGAAAATGATGAAGAGAAAATGTTCTAGGGTGGCTTTTTAAAAGCATGTTGTATGTGGGCCGTTAGCAAAACCAAGGGAAAATGCCACATTCTGTTCAAGTTACTTTTTTCTGCTCTGTTTTTACATCGCTGTGCTCTTGCTGCCCATATGTATCTGGCTAAATGCATTGGAAGAAGCAAGGCGCAGCGTTACCTATTTTGCTTTCATAGCATCACACAGCAGGGGAACGGAATGGTGGGACCCTTCTCAGATCACCTGACCTCAGGTTTTAATCTGCCAATTCAGGTTATTGATCTGAAGTCCATGGATTCATCACACGTTGATGATCAGAAAGGTCTGGAACCATTCGCTGGGGTCTGACAGCCGCCACCTAATGAAGAAGTTTACACACTCAGTATTGCTAGTCGTCATGAAAAGATGGGGCACATTTCCGTTCTTTATGCCTTTTCAATGTGTTCATGTTCTTTTCAGTGCTACAACAAGGAAACTCTCAGATATTTTGAGATAAAGAATATATATGTACCAATTAGTAAAGGCTTTACTAAATGTGACTGAATTAATAAATGATTTTTTTGAAATTCAAGTAGACTGGACATGACCTCTTAATGCACTGATTCCCCAAATGTAGCCTCACTCAATAAATTGACTATCAAGGTCAAGTGTATGGATATTTCTGCCTTTCATATCAATGTTATAAAAGCATCCAAGTGAGGTTTTGTTTGATTTTATGGTGTTGTGTTTTCTGAAAGTGTTTTAGCACCCTCACCCTCAGAAGCAGGGTCTTTGGAAAAATAGTAATATCTTCTTAGAACCTGCTATTTCTATCCTGTGTTTCTGTTAGATTGTGTGTCCAACAAAAATATCAAGAAATAATACCCTGATATTTCTACCAAGGAATATTGGTGTTATGGGCCTTCTGTGTTGTGAGCCACTGGGATAAAGACACTTTTGACTGGGCCAGTTCTGGAGCCATGCATTTCCCTAGGGAAATATCGAGCTTTCCAAGTACATGATGTTTTTTCTCAGAAACACATTTATTTGTTTGAATAATATTATGATTTTTCCAGTGAAGTCAATTTTGTGGCCCTAGTTGACTTGTAAAAATGGAAACAGTCTGAATATTTAATATTCATGAGTCCAAAGAGAAGTTATTTTTAATTAAATTTATACTTCACCTTGTCCCTGTAAATGATCAAAATGAACTGCCTTTCGTGAATGTGCTGGCTTCAGAGCAGAGACTTTATGCTTTAATTGTTTACACCTGAGCTCTTTTTGCTCTCCTTTGGAAACTGGTTTGTATGGTGAGGTGCAATTTAAGTGCCCTTGGATTCTCGGCCCCTTCAAGTGCGATTACTGCTTCTCATCCAGAAGCAGCTGTTGCTCAGGAGAAAGAGCTAGATAGAGCCCGAGTCAGCCCCAGCTGCTTACACAACCTAAGTCCAGTGACTGAATGAGCTCAGTTTTGGGGGTGACTGACTGTGGAGAAGTGGGACTAGGCAAACGCTACTAGTTCTTAACTTTTATGAAAGACTTAGAAACTGATATATTACCCTCTCTGCTTTCAATAGATTTCTCAATTATCTCCATTGAGAAATGTTTAATTTTTACCTTTTTAATGGGTAAAGAGACACTATAAAATGTTTAATAGCAAATATGATATGGATTGAATTGTGCCCCCTCAAAAGAAAAGGTGGAAGCCCTCATCCTTGTATCGAAATGTGACCCTGTTTGGAAATGAGGTTTGTCACTTAGGAATGAGAGAGGACTCTGATTCCATCTGAGAGACGGTTTCTAAAAGAGGAGAGCAGGCGAGAGGATAAAGTCACTCGAGGAAGAGGGCCACCATGTAAAGATGCATTTCAAAGCCCAGTCACTGAGAAGCGCCCAGAGCCTGCGGAAACTGGAAGAGGAAAGGAAAGATCTTGCTCTAGAGCTGAGGGAGCATGGTTCTTCCAATACCCTGGATTTGAACTCCTAACCTCCACAACTAACTTCAAGACAATCTCTGTTCTTTAAGCCATCTATGTAATGGAGTAGTGGAGCAGAGAGGAAGGATCAAACCTTCCCCAAACTGGCAGTCAAACAGGGTCGATGCGTGTGCTGTGAGGGCTGAGTTCCTGCAGACCACACGCAATTGGGGACCATGCTGACATGAATATGGAGAAGCTGGTTACCGCCATGTGACAACAGAAAAATGAAAACACAAATTTGTTTGAATAATATTATGATTTTTCCGTGAAGTCAATTTTGTGGCCCTAGTTGACTTGTAAAAATGGAAACAGTCTGAATATTTAATATTCATGAGTCCAAAGAGAAGTTGTTTTTAATTAAATTTATACTTCACCTTGTCCCTGTAAATGATCAAAATGAACTGCCTTTTGTGAAATTGTGATGAAATTTTTATTTTGGAAAAATTCATATTATTGTCTGGTTTATTAATCTTTTCATATTGCACAACTTGTTGATTTCACATGTGGCGCCACTGCACCTGTCAGCAGTGGTGAGGGATTTCCACAAGAACGACCCTGGTGGGTAGAACGTTCCTCACCATCTTGAGGATGGAAAGAGAATTGGTTAAAATTAGCCCTAATATGGAAACATGGAAATGTCCATGATGTGAGTAGTTTGTCACTATAGATAAGGCCTTTGATTTAACTGGGAGTTGTCTGACTTCTGTTTGTTTTTAAAGATCTATGTGAATAGAAATTACATCTAAATGTCATTGTCTTTTGTTCCTCACATAAACATTGGTGAAACTATGGAATTGTCCCTTAATCCCTTAATGCATTAATATATTTACTTGTTGTAGGCCATTGAATCAATCTCAAGTCAAGTCAAAGCAACTCCATGGAGCCAAGTAGAACACGTGGTCGGGGTCCCTAAGCTATAATCTCTGGGGAAGCAAATCTGATTGCCAGGTCTTTTGTGGAGCAGAAGGTAGGTTTGAACTTTTCAAATAACTTTCAAGCTGTCATTACCCCACCCCCACTAGCATTGCTATAGAATTATTGAAAGTCTTCTGATTATTCTTACATCAAAACAAGGTTAAGTCTAAGCAGAAAATAGATGGGAAATGTAAGGAAAAATCTGACCAAATATCCAGGGTATTTCCCAATCAAGCATTGAAAACTATACGCACAGAAGAGATAACTGGGATCTCTGGAAAGTTATGTTTCCACCAAGGTGGGGTGTTGGGGGGGTCCTAATCAAGGAGGCCTGGTGGCACAACAATTAAATGCTTCACTGCTAACAGCAAGCTCTTTGGTTCAAACCCATCCAGTAACACCACAGAAGAAAAGACCTAGGAATCTGCTCCAGTAATGCATCCGGCCTAGCAAGCCCTATCGGGCAGTTCTGCTCTGGCTTACAGGATCACTATGAGTTGGAATCAACTCAGTAACACACACAGTTGGCTATAGTCCCTGGGTAGTGCAGTTACAGATACAGCTGCTAACCAAATCACTGACAGCGAATCCTCCAGAGGCATAGCAGAAGAAAGGCCTGTTAATGTATACTACCCCCTCCACCACCACCATCCCCCCAAAAAAACATTGATGAAGCACTGTGGAGCTCAGTTCCACTCTGACACTGGATCAATGACAACGTAAAACTTCAGTGTTTGCTCTGGGTTCTTTGTTTTATAAGCTCAGGAGGCAAACTCTATAAAAAGGCAAAGTATGTATTGTGGAAATCTTATATATTTATAAAGCTTGCAAGCATAATAGGCACCAGATTTTACACACAGAACAGAAATTGGGTCATTTTCTAGGGATACATTATGTTGAACTAGTCTGAACTAACTAGTCTACTAGCTGAAGAAAGGAAAACTATAAGATACCAACATATTTTTGTCATGAACTTAAGTTGTTCAAATACATAACTATGACAAGAATTAATTATATAAGAATTAGGTAATGGTAAAGGTTTATCGAGGACTTTCTCAAGCTGAAAGAACATTTCAGGCCTCCAACTGCAATGTTGAAAGATTGAATGGACAAAAATTCAACAAAACAAAGTAACAAAATAATAAGGAAGGAATCGAGAGCCAAAAAAACTGATCAACCAATGTTCAGTTCACGCCAGGAGAGAACAGCTGATCAAGAACTGACAGTACTGAAAAAAGAAGTCCAAGTTACACTGAAGGCATCAGCGAAAACAAGGCTCTGGGAATTGTGCAGTTAACAGATAGCAATTGAGCTGTTTTGTCAAACAGATAATACTGTAAGCACACATTCACCTACAGCAAGAAATGGGAAAGACAGACACCTGCTCCACTGACTGGGAAAGACTCACATCTGTGCCAGTTCCCAAGAAAGGTAATTCGGCTCACTCTGGCAACTATCCACCAATATATTAGTACAAGTAAGCTTTCACTGGAAATATCCTTAAGTGGGCATAGCAGTACATTGACAGACAACTGCCAGAGATTCAAGCTAGATTTAGAGAAAGGTGGAGAATGATGGATATTATGGCTGATGGCAGATGGAGCTTACAGAAAAGCAGAAAATACAAATAAGAAGTCAACCTGTGTTTTATTGATTACACAAAGGCATTCAACTGTGTGGATCATAACAAATTATGGATAACTTTGCGAAGAATGGAAATTCCAAAAGACTTCATATTGCTCCTATTGAGCCTGTGTGCAGACAAAGAGGCTGTACCAGAACAAGAGGATAGCGCATCGTTTAAAATCAGGACTAAGTTACTGGAAGGGCTGTATGCTTTCATCATCCTTACTCCATCTGTGTGCTCAGCCAGTAACCTGAGAAACTGAACTCAGGATTACAGGAAGGCACGTTAACAGCCTGCTATGTGCAGATCATGTACCCTAGCTGGTTAAAAGTAAAGAAGATTGAAAGCACGTACTGATGACTAACAAAGAACGCAGCCTTCAATGTGGATTTCCCTTCGGCATCAAGAAAACACAGGCCCTCGCAGCATAAGCAACACCATGATAAAGAGAGCAGTATGGGAGTGCCAACGATCTCATTTTAACTGAGTGCACCGTCAATGTCCACGGAAGCAGCAGGCAGGGAGCCAAACGACATACCGAACTGGGAATAGCTGTTGCAAAAGACCTATGAAAGGTGTTCAAAAGGCGGGTTCCTCTTTGATGACTAAGGGGAGCCTGACCACAGCCATGGTATTTTCAGTCCCTTGTGGTCAATGAATAAAGAAAACCGAAGGAAAATTGTTACCTTTGATTGCGGTCTTGGTGAAGATCATACTGTGGCCTATAAGAAGAAGCACACCGGTCCTGGAAGAAGTGCAGCCAGAAGGCTCCCTAGAGGCAAGCATGGTGAAATGTCACCTGACGCACATTGGACATGGTATCAGGAGAGACCCGATCAATGGTAACTTCGAACTTCAGTGTAAACTAGAGAGGCAGCAAGACAATGGGAAGAACCTCAGATAAAGCGGCGCCCCAGCCGCAGCACTAATGTGAAACAGAGCAATGCTGTGAGGTGGTGCGGCATTGCTGTACATGCAGTCCCTGTGTGTCAGAACCAGCTCCGCAACTAACAACACCGAGAACTTGCCACGTGCCCTATGGTTGTTGAGCGACTTTAGAATATCTCATTTATCGTGAAAATGACCCCAACAGGATCATTGCTACCATGATCCCTATTTGAAAAAAATGAGACTGAAAGAAATTAATGTGCCTAAACTAATTTAATTAGTTGGTGACTGTCTTAGGTTTCTAAGGCTCAGATCACATCATAAACTGTGGTTAACATATTAGTACAGAAATGTTATGCCATAATTCTAGAAGCTAGAAGTCTAATTCAATGTGTAGACCAGGCCATAGCCCTTCCCCCCCACTCCAAGTCTCTAAGACAGTGGTTCTCAACCTTCCTAAGGCTACGACCTTTTAATACAGTCCCTCACATGTGACCCCCTCCCAACCACATAATTATTTCTGTTGCTACTTCATGGCTGTAATGTTGATACTGTTACGAACCAGGCAACCCCTTTGAAAGGGCCCTTTGATCCCCAAAAAGGTCAGGACCCACAGGTTGCGAACTGCTACTCTTAAGATCTTTTGTTAAGAACCATATGGTCATATCGTTTGATGCAGAAAAGGCATTTGACAACATCCACCCCTTATTCCTGATGAAAACAATCAACAAAATGGGAATTAGATGGGAAATTTCTCAACACAATTAAGGCCATAGATTATAAACCAAAGGCCACTCTCTTCGTCAATGTAGGAAAGCGGCAAAGATCCCCGCCTAGTGAGTGGGAATCGGACAGAGACTCATCACTCTTATTATTCAACCTTGTGCTGGAATGATTAGCCAGAGCTATTGGACAGTCAAAGGAAATCAAAGAATGTGGATTGGCAAGGAAGAAGTCAAAGTCTCACTACTTGAAGATTATATGATTTTATACATAGAAAATCCCCCAAACATTCAGAAAATTGTTAGAAACAATCTGAGGAGACTCAGCAACGTGGCAGGATACAAGATTAACATACACATAATCTGATCCCTGTGTGCTAATGAGAGCAATACGGGAAGAATATGAGAAAAAGGAATCAAGTAAACAATACTAGTTACAATATCCACACAAACAATGAGACGTACTTAGGAATAAAGGATAAGCCTCACCAGAAAAACCTAGGACGTGTACAGCGAAACTATGCTTCTACAAGAAGCCGAAAGAGAACCACTTAAAGAATATTTATGAATACAATTGCAATTCAGATCCGGACTCCACATGCGTTCTTTAACGACATGAAGAAGACACTACTAACTTCATGTGGTAAGGAAAGATACCCAGGAGGTATAAAAATAAAAAATACTTAAGAAAAGCAAAGGAGGAGGCTTCGCCCTTCTGGACCTCACAACCCATTGTACAGCCACATTATCGAAAACGTCCTGGTACTGGCACAATGACACTGGTACATAGACTAGTTGAACCAAATAGAGATGCCAGAAATAAATCCTTCCACCTAAAGAAAATTTATCTTCAAAAAAGGTCCTAAAACCATCAAATGGCATTAGATAAATTAGATTTCCATTTTGTAGAAGAATGAAACAAGACCTGTCACCCCATGAACAGAAACATACTTAAGATGGATCAAAGACCTAAAAGTAAAACCCAGAGCCATAAAGTCATCGGTAAGAAATCAAGCTGAGAATAAAAATTCCATAGGACCTGGTAATCTCGCTGCTGGGTGTAAATCATAAAGAAGTAAGAGCCGTACCAGGAGCAGACATAAGCACATCCATGTTCAATGCAACACTGTAAGCTGGAACAAGAAGATGGAAAAAACCTAAGTGTAGAAGAACGGATAAAGAAACTGACACAAACACACAATAGAATAGTATGCATCACTAAAACTACCAACACCAAACCACAAATCATGTCCTGGCATATGGAACTAGAGAATATGATGATGCATGAAATTAGCCGTCACAGACGGAGAAGTGTGATATGAGACCACTCTTATAACGAGGGGGGAAACCAAGACGAGGACTTCCATGCTAAAGGGAACAGGCTTTGGAATTTGGGAGGCCATGGAGGAAAGACAAAGCAATGGGCTAGGCTGTTAACAGGTGTTTCATTAGGTGAAATGGAATAAGGCGGTCCACAAGAGGGAGAAGAGAAATCGAGTGGATGAAGGGTGAACTATTGGGACTTTGATTAGTAGTTTAAATTGTTGAATACAAAGTTAGTGATCTGAAAATTAAACACGCACCTAATTTACAATAAATATTGTTTCATGAGTTTTCAAAATTTTTAAAAAAATTAACATTTTTAAAATTGAAAAATTCACGGGTTGTCAGATGCATCCTCACATGGCTGCCCTAAGTCCGTGCTGCTCCTCTTTTACGAGAACACCAGCCACACAGGATTAGAACCCACGCTGCTCCAGGATGACCTCATGCCAACCGAGGGCGTCTGCAAGAATCCTATGTGCTAAAAAGCTACCGTCATACCTAGCAAGGGTTAGAACTGCAACATACCTTTGTGAGAGCCCTTTTCAATCAACAGCTGTGGCAATGCTCAGATTCCAAATCAGGTCATGTTGTTCTGTAACTTCTACAGGTAACCATAATGCTATCCTGTTCTCAGAAAGGTAAGCAACTGTAACAAGTCTGAGTGCATAGCTGAAACTCTTTATATAACTTATGAAGTTGGTGAGACACTGAACTAGGAGTGTAGGGCAGAACCAGACAGCTCTGAGCTCTACTCTTACTAGCGTACAGAAGTGCTACCTGGGTGTTTGTTACGTGAAGTGAATAAATAGAGAATAGTGTAGTGTGACCCTCCGCAGAATAATTATAATTTTATAAAATAATGATTATAGAAAGCACAGCATTATCCATCCTGGATTGAGAACTAAGTAGTTGAAAGAGTTGACGATAGCTTATTTTCATACTGCAGAACAAGCAGTTTATGTGCTTTACAAATCTTAACTTGTGGATGCATTAAAAATATTCCCCTTTGACCCAAGATGGTTTGACAGATCAAATTTACACGATTTGAACGGCGCCTCACCACTTTCAAACCACAGTCAGTATCTGCATAAAAGACATACTGAGTGTAAACGCACATAAAGGTGAAACACATCCTGCTTTAGTGCCTCCACGTACTCTAATCTGTAAATGTTAATCTTTCTTACAGTAATTTATCCCATCTCTTTACATTAAGAGAAAAAAATCATCACAGCCCCTTATTTGATATATAAATATAACTATACTAAGTAGAATATTAAATCTAGCTATCAGATGATCATTGTGGATAAATTGACAAAAATATGGTGAATTAGTGTAGTATTAAAATACAGCTAACATGGAAGTCATATGCCTAGGTGTGATTTTTTTAAAAGCTGATTTTGGCACACGGTGTCTTATTTTTAATATTGTAATATTAAACCCTGTTCTTGCATAGTCAGCTTCCTGGTCAAGGACATTTTAATGTCTGTGTCAGAAGCAGACTTTCTGCTAGAAAATAGTTCATGATGAACATGCAAAATAATGCTAAAAATTTAAATCACATTGTCAACTACACTAAATTCCTACCGGGATACTAGGCAAAGGAGTTGTACTTAGATGTCAGTCCACTATGTCTGTGTGAAGGTGCAGAGGTGGAGTCCAACCTATCCCTCAGGTCACAGCCTGAGGATGCCTCATTAGGGTATGGCCTTTTGCAAGCGAGGCAGGAAGAACTCCCTCTCTTGCCCTTGACTGGCCTCCTTGCTGGGACTCTGCCTGCCACCAAGGGCAGCACCCTGTGGTTCTCCAGAGAACTGTTGGCGCCCCACCTTGCTTCCGTCGACCTTGGATCCCAGTGTTCACAGGCTGATGTCCCTGCGTCCCGCTTCACTTTTCGGTGTCATCAGTCTTGGGCTACCAGAGTCTGAAGAGGACCACGGACGTTGGTTGGACTGGGCTGGAATGATTTCTTAATATATAATTTTATCTTGATAGAAAGTTCTTTTTATAAATATCTGAGTGTCACTGGTTTTGTTTCTCTAGACAACTCAGCCTAACACAGGAATGAATTATTGTGTTTTTTCCCTCTTCAAGTTTTAGGTCTGTGTGCAAATAGCATAGTTCCTTCCCTCGGAACTGAAGAGCAGCTTCTGGTTCACTCCATCTCTTTGCGCATAGTCAGTAAAGCTTGTGCATAGTCAGTAAAGGGAAACTCTTCCTTTCAGCTCATGATACCCTAATTCAGAACCCATCTTCAGTCTCAGGATTGGATACTAAGACTACACCAAATTTGTTTGAGACACACATTGTTTTCTGAGAACATTTCCACACACCCAGAAGGCACTTTTCAATGGCTTAAAAAGAAAGTAGGAATTTGGGAATGCAGAAATATTCCTGAAACTCGAACATTTAGACTTTTGGCTATGGGGTATTATTACAAATATTAAAAATCTCACTAAAAGGATCTTCAAAAAGTTCATGAAAAAATGGACTTGAGAAATAATGGAATTTTCCCAGGAATGTTTGAAAGGCCCCCAGCTCATATAATATGTTGTTACACTGATTGCCTTTTATATTAAGAAACTAAGTGCTGGGGACTATACAAAACGTAAAAGTGCAATGATCATCATTTATATGCCAAACAGTTGACCAGTTTATATCTGTACAAAGTCGTCCCTGCAAAAGGGATCCACAGAAAATGCAAACTGCTGACTCTTGAAAAATAACCAACTGTGTCATAAAATGAAGCATTTTTCCTCTCAACAGTTTGTGGGAGGGGAAAAGCAATGCACCTGAAGGAGACGATTTGTGAATTATTAAATAAAAGTTGACCCGTTCATAAAATTGGTTAATTCTCAGTATAGGATTTATTATGTAAGTCTTCCTTGTATATTCACTTTAGTCATTTTTCTCTTTAGTGCCACCTTGTGGGTTCGCCAGTAACAATAAATACGTAGTTTTTAGTCTCTGGGGTTTGGGGGAAGTTTTTGTCTTCTGCTGTGTTTAAGCTAGTCTTCATCGTGGTGTGGTAAACTCGGCCATTCGTGTCCTCAGACAGCCTCTGCACCAGAAGGTATGTGCCATACCTCTGCAACTGGCCCTTCTGGAGACCAGGATGATTTCTCAGAGATCGGCAATATTGGAGTCTATACAAAAATCGATGTTAATTTACAGGATAATCACCAAACTTATCTTGGATAACATAACTGGCCAGCTCGGACGTGATTTTTCCATAAGAAAAGTGTTTTCTCAATTCAGTATCATGATGTTTCCAACAGTGTCCCATGAGAATTGATTCTAGGTAATTCGCAGCGCTGCTTAATCCTGTTGTAGAAAAGCTCTGGTATCTGATTTCGTCGCTAAGGCAGCTTACTTCTAACATGAGATTGCATTTGCATTGAGTTATCATACTCAGGTTTTTTTTTTCAATTATGCTGCTGCTATGAGAGAAGAAGGAAAAATTCCACACAATATATTGAATGTCTTTTTTCAGACATACAGGAAATATATATTCCCTAACACGACGGTCCTCAACCTGTGGGTTGTGACCCCTTTGGGGGGTCAAACGGCCCTTTCACAGGGGTCGCCCAATTCATAACAGTAGCAAAATAACAGTGATGAAGTAGTAACGGAAATAATTTTGTGGTTGGGGGTCACCACAATGTGGAACTGTATGAAAGGGTCGCGGCATGAGGAAGGTTGAGGGCATAACATTTTCTACATATTATAATAATCTTTTAAATTGTCAAAGAAAAATCCATGGCTTATCCTCTTTAAAAAGTGAATGTAATCCACATGTGACCTCCTCCCTGGGAGATGGACAGCAGAGAAGGGGGGAAGGGAGACTCCGGATAGGGCAAGATATGACAAAATAACAATCTGTGGATTATCAAGGGCTCCTGAGGGAGGGGGGAGCGGGGAGGGAGGGGGAAAAAAAGAGGACCTAATGCAGAGGGCTTAAGTGGAGAGCAAATGCTTTGAAAATGATTAGGGCAAAGAATGTACCGATGTGCTTTATACAATTGATGTATGTATATGTGTGGATTGTGATAAGAGTTGTATGAGCCCCTAATAAAATGTAAAAAAAAGAAAAAAAAAGACAAACGTAAAAAAAAGTGAATGTGTCTGAACTTACTGCTGTGGGTGTATGTGGACACTTTTTGAAATTGTATTTTTGGAGTCATTTAAGAGAAAGTAAAAATCATGTATAGTCTGGTTACTTGGAATGTGTAAATGCTCAGAGTTGAACTCCTCCTAACCTATTAACATTTGAAGGTTGGGCCATGTATTATTCAAAAAGTAATTTTCCCTGGATCTGCAATAAGGCCTCGGACCTGACCTATAACCGGAATGTCTTAAGCTACTGGTTATCAATGCTGGAAGCACACCAACAAAACAAGAAAATGTAAGTATTTTTCTAGGCTTGCTAAAGTCTAATTACAGAACTAGGACACAGTCCAGTCAAACACTATCAGTAAGACTGCAAACCCTTCGAATATAACTCCCTACTCACCTTTGATCTTGATCAAGTCTCACACTGTGCTTCCAGAATTAATACATTGTGTTTTCCATTTCAGGAACTTTAATTGTTCCATTTTGCCCTCATTGTTTCCCACAGATTTCGTACAGGAACAAATTTAAAGATACCTTCAAATGATGTCAGTTACGTTGTTCTCGATTTATCCTGTGCTCGGAAAGTTGCTTTGAAATCCAAACCTAAAATCAAAAACCCCGGAGCTAGACTCCTATACCTTGGACCAAGAAGAGTGCTGAGCAGTTTTTCCTTCATGCTTCAACTTCAGCATTGACATTAGAAGCCTATCTTCTTTCTCGCCCTTACGACCAGCTAGGAACAGATATAAATCTCTCAGCAAATTATACCCTAAGCTTCAGAAACTGCTATGTAAGCCATCTAGAAAACCCATTGAGCAGATAGGGACTGCTGAACTGCAGTGATGAAGTTCTATTTTATTTATGGTAAATAGATACAGGAAACATATTTCATATCTTCTCTGTTACAGATTTCAAGTTGGACAGATCCTAATTGGATTACATTATAGACCAACAGACTTCTACTTTAAAGTCAAATGGCATGTATGGTCTCTGTTCAGTTCCTCTTAAAGTCTGGCTGCACAAAATATATTCCTGACATTCTTTAGCATCTTGGTTCCTTTAATCTTCCAAAGTGGAAAGTGATGAATTTTGACTTGTTCTTAAAAGCGCTAACATTCAACTAGGAAAACTCAGTAAGTGACACCTATTAATGTTCCCTTTTGTCTTCTAGACAGAAAATCAAAGCTATTTAAAGTAAAAGATACACTTAAAATCAATGTGTGCCCACAAGTTAGCATCAATGCTTACAAACCCTCTCTGTGATCATTGTGTCTTATTTGCGTATATATTACTTTATGTATCTAAATCTATGAATAAGAGAGAGGTATCATTTGATGAGAAAGGAATACATGTTTCCATAGGGTCTGAATAGAGACTCTGCTGACCTGTAGTATTATAAAATACTGCGCCACTCTTCCATTTTCAGTTTTTGCCAAGATAGCCAAATTAAACTGATGTGATAATCATCCAAATATATAATTGTAAAACCATGATTGTAGAATCATTTCTTTCTAGCTCCATGAGATTTACCTCTGGTAATTCTGTTTAATGTTCAGAATTCTATAGCAGTTCTCTTGAAATATTCTAAGCAGAAGCTATACCTTTTAGGGTATGCAAATAGTTGCTTCCCAGCAACATTATAATCTATAACCTGTATTATGACTTGAGCAGAATGAGCCCTCCGTTTTGATTGCCTATGGCTCAAAGTGTTAATGTTCTTGAACTGCCTTGTCTGTTATTAGCTAGTTGAAATTGCACTAACCATGAGAATTAATTATGGTCTGCATCTCCCCTCTCTTCAGTAGGCTTTGTCTGCACCTTCCTAGCTGAGAGGGGAGCTTCTGCTACGAAGAATGACAGACTCCCACTGCACACCTTCCCTACTGTCTGCTCCCCAACTCCAACAGTAATCCGGCCTGAGGACCTTTATATTCCGGTGTTACTTCTGAGTTCCTTAATTACTTTCCCCCAAACTGCTATGTTCTCCAGTGTTTTCTCTAGAGGGAAAAATGAAGATACATAGGCACAGGTGTAAATGTCAGACTTCATCATTTATTTATTGAAGATCACTTAAGAGCAATCTGTAATTTCTTCCATAACCTCAAAATGGGTTTCTCTCAGCCACGTAATCTCTCAGGGAAGCGTTTGTTATGAAATGATCACCTGCTTTTGCAAAGTCCCGGGAGCTTTAAGCTGAATGCCTCTCATGTACCAGTCGCTGAACAATTGACGGCATGATGACTGAGTTGGGCAGCTGCCCGTTAGGTTAGCCATTTGACACCAGCAGCCACTCCATCCAGGAAGCTGAGGCTGTCTACTGTAGCGAGTTGACGTCTCATGAACCCAGAGGACCAGTTGTATCCTACTCTACACAGGGCCACTATGACTTGGAATTGACTCGATGGTTTGGGATATAGTTAATAGGCAATAAACAGGCCAACAACCCAATAGTGATTTGACTAGAACGAGTCAGCAAACTGCGCCTCTCAAACCATATGTCGTTTTATGAGTAGGCATGTGTGGCTCTGAAGTAACAGAAAATTGTAAAGGATTTTGGATAGGGTTCAGATAATTGTGATTTCATTTGTTTGTAAAAGTATCTTTTTGGCTCTTTGATTTTTAATGGTGTGGAACAGGATTGGCTGTTCTGTCTCCACAGTTTACCAACCTCTGGACAAGAAGATCATTTCCATACCCCTTGGAGTTCAGTCCTGTACCGTCAACATCTAGAAAAATGTAGCCACTAGCCACTGTTTCTCAGAAAAGCATTACCACTTCCCTGGTACCTGTTAAGCAACTCGGAAGAAGAAGAAAATGTGCAGGGAAAAAATGTCCTGAGGAAGTCTAAAATTGTTAACAAAACCCTTCTTCCACTTTGCCTTCCCAATACACAAGATCCTGTGTGGAGTGGGGATTTTAAGTAATATTTAGAAATTACTTTTCCAACTCTCATTATAGAGTGATGTAAACCTTATGGAAAGTAGTTTGGCAAATGCTTGTCAAATTCGCCAAAGTAAACAGCTGCAGTGAGATGTTTGAGACACCTTGTATCATAAATGTTAACAGAAACCTCACTTACTAGACTGCAGGCTGTTCAGGGGTGAGGAATATGTCAAAGGGGCTTCAGGGGTTCGTAGGAAAATGGAATAAAGAGGCATGTTTATTTATGTATGCACAAAGCAAGCACTCCAGGGCATCCCAAGCCCTTAGTACATATACGTTACATGAGTGAAGTCAGTAGTGCTTATCATCAGTTCCCTTGGCCTTCTGGCTCCTTCACTGCCTTTGCTTTGCCACATCCTCTCGGGATGCGTGCCTGCTGCAGGCGCTCTTCACCTCGGACGTCTACCGCCCGTCCCAAGGAACCGCCTTTGGGGGGCGATCTCATCACTAAGGTGCCTCTTCTCCAACCCCGTCAGAGATTTGGCACCAGAATATTTATTGAAAGCAGTTCCACCTATTTTGGGAGGAGACAAGCTAACAGAAATGACAGCATTGTCCCTGAATGAGCCAGTAAGTCAGTAGGATCTAAATTAGTATCAGATCCTCGAAGTTTCAAATTTTGAAACCAAAGTGAATGTGTTTTCCCACATGGAGGATGTGACTAGATGTTGGAACACGTTAGGCATTACAAAATGAGCTACACTTCACACGGGACTTAAACTCTGAAATAAAGACTATAAGGTAACAGGCACCTGCGGTGCAATTTACTCCTAAACAGTACCTCAGACTTACTACAATAATTGGTAAGTCAGCTTTGTGTGCCTGTTTCATTATACCAATATGTATGTTTAAATGCCACATGTAATACATAAACAATATTTTTAATTACGTTAAAATTGGGTCAATAAAACACTCAAGTAATTTGACTACCTTTCCCCCACCCCGCCATATGCTTGAAATGAACTTGTATGTCACTGAAGACTTCAAGTTCGCTTCAATGTTCATTGTTTAGCCACTCAGACCAATGTTTATTACATCTAAAGACTGGGGAGTCTGGAGGGGTTTTGTGCGTTTATTTTCTCTAATGGAAACTTTTTTTTTTAACCTGCCCTCTCCTATGTATCCCCTCCCCCTTTCCCCATGCCTGTTGCTGGCCTCCTCGCGGGCATCAAGTCGTTTTTTGGTGCCCAAGCCACATTGCTCCTTTAGTTTTGCATATAACAATGGAGATTAAATATGTCAATTTGTAATATCGACAGCCTAAGATCTCTAGATTTGTCCATGTCTTTCTGTGCGTAAGAGTGTTACTGCTCCTTGTTGATGTATAAGATTCCATCGTATGAATGTACCAGAACTTGTTTAGCCATGGCTCTGGGGTTCGGGGGTTGGTTCTTTGTTTTTGCTATTGCAGAAATCGCGGCAAGAAGCATGGGTGTACTTATGTCTGTTTGTGTTTTCCTCTTAATTTCTTCGTAGAAGTTGGAGAGAGGAGAGAGATTGCTAGGTCAGGTCATAAGGGACTTGGCTTTGCGTGTGCTGATGGCCGCACGCGTCGCGCTGGCTTCCGGCACGGCGCCCCCCTCCCACCAGCAGGGTTACAGCGTTCCTCTTGCTCTGCATCCTCTGCAGCACTTCTTAATTTCTAGTTTATTGAATTTTTTGAAAAGTGATGGTGTGCGATGGAAACTCATTGCTTTCATTTGTATTTCTCTCATTGCTAATGAGCTTAACAATTCTTCATATGGTTCTTGGCCACCTCTGGGTCATCTTTGGTAATGTTTGGGGTCATGGGATGAAGTTTGGCTCTTGTTTCATTCTCCTGCAGGTGAAGATCCAGTTTTCCAGCATGATTCGTTGAAAAGCTGTCTCTCACTCATTTAATAGGTTGTAGTTTTTATTTAAAAATGGAGGTGTCTGTATATACGTGGTTCTTCTTCTGAGGTGTCTATTATCATCCATTGGTCTTCCTGCCATTGTGCCAGTCCCAGGCTGCGTGTTAGCATGGCAATAAAGTAGGTTTGAAAGGCTGGGAGTGAAAGACCCACTTAGCTTTGTGAAAAATTTGAATAGTGTCTGTGGGTGTGTGTGTTTGTCCTAGGTTCCTTTCTCTCTCATATAAATTTGGTAATTAGTTTTTCCATTTCTTTGAAAATTTGTGATGGAATTTGGATCACAAGTGCACTGACTTTGTAAAGTATTTTGAAAATGTTGATATTTTCACAACATTTAGTCTGCCTCCCTTTTTAAATAACACTGCTGCTAATTTACTATTGTAGTTGTATGATGTCAAAATAACTTGCTAATACAGAAAGCTTAATTTAAAAATATGCTCACTGGCTTACTAACCTAGGATTCATGGACTACTTCTACTTACATTTTAATGTTACATAATTTTGCTATTGCTTTGAAACCGTTGAGCCAACCTCTCCAATAAAACAAATCGCCAGACTCACTTCCATCGAGTCAACTGCTACTCGTACCAACCCTTGAGATTCTGAACCTATAAATCTTTAAGGAAGTAGAAAACCTCATCTTTCTTCCACAGATTGGTACCTTTAACTGCTGACGCGGTTAACAACCTGACACAAAGCCAACTACACAGACCTCTAACAAATTCTTCATCACAGTCGCTTGCATTTGCTGCATGTGCCACTTGAAGGCATTGGAAAGATAGCAAGCCTTTTGTTGCATTAAATCTGTGTTTCCCGAAGTAGGTAGTACATCCCCTGGGGATGCTGGACTGCTGCAAGTGATTGGAAAAGTCAGACACCTGCGCTTTATCCTGGATTGTGTGCTATTGTGGCAGGAGTTGTTTGCTTTGGTTTTGGGGGTGCTGTTTTTGGTTTGTTTTTTCCTGAACACAGGGCAGTAGGCCAAAGAAGTTTGGGAACCTATCCTTTAAACTCACTTGCCTGGAGTCTTCTCTGACTTCTAGGACCCTGTAGAACTGAAACCAGAGGGTTGCCTAGGTTGAAAATCCTTTAAAAAATAAAAAAGCAGGCTGCCGTATGTGCGTTAACATCACTGTATTTCTACTTAGGAGCCGAGCACTTTAGTCACTGCACTACCAGGGCTCCTATAGTAAACCCTTAGCCATCAAGTCTATTCCTACTCATGGTGACTATCCAGAGGGAGTAGAACTGCTCCTATGGGTTTCCAAGGGTGTAAATCTACACAGGAACCCAGTGCCTCACCTGCTCCTAGAGAATAACTGGCAGGTTAAAACGGCTGACTTGAGGGTAACAGCCCAATACACAACATATTAGGCCACCAGGCCTCTTCTTCTTGCGATAAAGTAAGGGTAAATTTTAAAAACCATATGCATCTGTTCTGAGTTGTCTACAAATGCTTAAAGATACAGAGTCTACCTGTAGTCGTAATGCCTTCCTCTCTGTCCCGCAGGAAAAGCAGTCCAGTGCTTGTCTGGGCTTGCCTAAAGAGTGCATCGGAGCTGACAAGAAGGCAATCTGGCAAAGTTCAGGACTCTAAGGAGGGATGCCTGAGCAGATCAGAGGACCAACAGCATCAGATGAATGATGACGTATGAGGACAAGGAACCAAGTCTCTTAGGAAGACACAAATATGCAAAGGGAGGACTTCAAATTAACTTTGTGGAGTCAAGCTGTAAGTGGAGGTAAAGATGTAATTTCATAGTTTTTAACAAATATAGATACAAACTCCAGATCACTAGCATCGAGTTAATTCTGATTCATAGCAACCCTAGATGACAGAGTAGAACTGCCCCTTGGGGTTTCTGAGCCTGACAATCTTTGCTGGAGCATACAGCTTCGTCTCCCTGGAGCTGCTGGTGGAGTGGAACTGCTGACCTTGTGCTTAGCAGCTCGACATGAAGCCTACTCTGCCACATGTAACTAAGACACACACCGAGAGATGGTGCGTACATCCACTAAAATAACCTGGAAGCAGCAACATTGCCGAAGCAATGAGAAGAGTTAATGGCCAAATCCTGGTTTCTAAATATCTCTCCGTACTAAAGAAATCAAGATCACTGGAGGTTCCAACGGTGGGTCAAAGCAGGAATGAAGTGAGATTTTAACATCTTGGTATGCCACGGAGTCAGTGAGCTCAAAGAACGATGTGAACATGGCCAAAGAACACAGGAGCCACCTGGAAGGTAAGACAATTGATGCAGCACAATGAAGCGAGTAATGGATAATAAATTCATGAATAAAAGAGAAATCTGTTTGTCCACACTGATATATACAAATAGAAAAGGAAATGCTTTCTTAGCTTAGAATGCCAGCTAATCAAGGTACCGGGAACTCAGCAAGAAACAACAATGATGCGAAATCTAGTGCTTTAAAGTGAGACACAACTTTACTCCGTCTTAAAGTATCTTCAGACAAAATTGTTACCAATTGCAAAAAAGAAGAAAACTTCATAGTGGAGAACCCTAATTTAAAAACACCATTTGAATCAAATGATAAAAATGAACACTTGTTCATTGTCATCAAATTGATTCCACTTGTGGGGGCCCCATGGATGCGATGGGCTCTAGGGCCTCTCAGACACAGGTTGTCCGGCCTGTTCCTCTGTGGTACTATTAGGTGGTTTTGAACCGCCAACTCTGGTTAACAGTCAGTGCAAGCCAAACCATTAAAACTCACCTAATGAGATGCAGTAAGAATGCATCCTAATTCTGGTATTCCAGGTAAAACTGCATTACCTTGACCTAACAGAATACACATCAAACAAAACTGGAGGGGGTTTCTATAATATCACTGGCCTTCACAAACGTCAGGGCCATGAACGTCAGAGAGACAGAGGAGCTACTTCAGACTGACGGAGGCTGAGAAGACATGACACCTGAGAGTAATGCGATCCTGAAGTGACCATTGTTGCTGCAAGCACATTACTGGAATAATTGGCATATTTTGAATTTGGTCTCTGGGAGAAGGTTACTGAGTTAGTTTATTGTGCCAGCCTGGCCTATAAACACATGTGGGGTTAATTGAAGGACAGAGGGATAAATGGCTCGGTGAACCTTGCCTTTAGAGTTCTCGAGTCTCTTGCTTTCTAATGGTCAGACCAATATGTAGCTGCCTTAGCCAATTCCCTGCTTCAGCTGGCAAGGCTCACTTCCTGCAAGACATCCCCAAGAAGAAGCCACATGGATCTACCCCAATGCAGCCCTGGGTGCTGGAGCACCCGTGTAGAGACCCCTGCCAGTGCTGAGACGCTTACACATTCACTGACTCCGCTTTCCTCCTGCAGTCGGCGTCATAGTGTGTGTTCTGTGAGATGGAGGAGGACTTTGTGGATTGGTATTGGACATCTGGGTTAGTGGGTTAACGTTGGACTTGTGGACTTGGGCAGCACTGGGCTGGGATGTTCTCTTGATGTGCACTTAACCTGTATATGAAACTCTGTCTTATGCATGGTTGCTATGGCTTTGTTTCGCTGAAGCACCCAGACTAACGCGGTTACTGGGCAGATCATCATGCTGTGCTATTCATACAACGCTTCTATCAGGATGGAATTATTGAAAATAAAAGTCTGTTTGGCAAGCCTCTCTGCTTGCTCATCAGTATTATTTTTAGGTGCCCCTGTGCTGCTAGGAACAGAACATTGGTAGAGCGGCAGTAAGGAAAGCGGGAGTAAAGTGGGGGAAAAGGTGAAGCGGTCATGTGGCAGCCATCCACCGACTAATTCACAGTCAAGTTTTTGCTTTCACTCACTTTCCTGGTGTCTTGCAAGTACATTTCCACCATAAGAAAGCCTGTGTAACCATTTTAAACACCGAAAAAGACTTATTTTGAGAGTATGTTTTCCTTCCTGTTCTTCACGAATTTATTTTTAGAGACATCGTTTATTATTCTGGAAGAGGCCACGCTAAGCAGCAAATTGCTAGACCACTCTCCCAGCCCCATGAATCACCTGCGAGCACCGACGGAGGAAGGGGTAACTTGGGGCGTTAGCGTTAGCTGCTAACTACCAAGTCGGTAGTTTAAAACCACCAGCGGTTCATAGGAGAAAGATGAGCGATTCTATTCCCACAGTTACATTCCCAGAAATCCACATGGGCAGTTCTATATTGTCCTATAGGATCGTTGTGAGTCACAATGAACTTAGTCACTGAATTATGAGACAGGGAGTTTAGTTTGGTCTTCCTAGCTTTCTTCATCCCATTCATTTACCTCACAGGCCTCTTCTTCTTTATCCGTCGTTTCCTCCTCTCTTCTCTTCACCAAAACCAAAACTCACCTGCATTGAGTTGATGCTGACTCAGTGTCCAGACAGGACAGAGTAGAACTGAGAACTGAATTTTTGAGACCAACTCTTTATGGGAGTAGAAAGCTCCACCCTCCTCCCACAGAGACTGATGGTTTTGAACTGCTGACAATGCAATTAGCCCCCATCTCATAACCACTACACCACCAGGCCTCCTTTTCCCTTGACCAGAGATGTAAAAATGCTTCTGAGACTCATTCAAAGAGAGAGGCCCACCATCAACATTTCTTGACCTATACTCTATTCCAAACCCTCCCTTAAAGCTGTGAGAAGAAAGGAAATCAGGGTGGTAAGCATCCCCCCTCCTTTTCGTTCTCTTTTGTTCGGTTTTCTAAATTTTCTCCCCTTGCAATTCAAGTCAGGGCTATAAAACAGCCTGCCACTCTGAAACACCACTTGTCAAGAATGTGAGAAATTGTTGAAAGAAAACTTTAGAAGATCTAAATTCAAACCACCTTGACTGCAATTAAAATCGCCACCATTCTTTAGTAATGACAGGTGGAGTACAAAGGAAGCAGCAATGACAGCCACAGAGCTTTCTAAGACCTGGAACAATATCCACAAATCAGGAGAAACAATAGACTCACAGTCTATCTGGTGAGATATTTTAGTTCTCGTGTTCATCTGCCTCACAGAGACTAATGGAATACACGGTTAGATAACCTGGGGCTCTCACCTGCAATCACCAACTGCCTCATCTCCATTATGGTCATGATCACCTCACATTCTCCTTAATTCCGTCTCGGTGTTAATGGCGAGAAGGAAAATGGCCATAGAAGAAGAATGGAAATCACAAATCAGGTAAGTAGTATTTGGGGCATTCTAAGAATCCCTGCCCAAGCGATCATCCCCCTGATAACTACTTGTAACCAGACCTGTTAACGGCTTTTATTGGACATTTCCTATGATGCAGTGTTCAAACCCAGCTACTACAAGCTTATACTGTGTGACTTCATCCAGAACAGCCCCTTGGTAAGTCACACTCTGTGCTGCTGCGAATCCTGGGTCTAGTTCTTCTAGGCCAGGATCTGCAGCCCTCCTTGGGTACTCTCTGCCACAATAAAGGGGCTGGGACATGTGGCCCCATTTAAACCAATCTCTTCTCAGCATAACCTCTCTTATATTAGATCATGGGTCTTGAAACTTGTCCCAAAGTTGTCCTTCCTGGTATTTATTTACTAACTCACTCACCATATGCTTATAAGAACTTTGTGCAAAGTACTTCTCTGGGCACCGTGAACAAAACAAAAACAAAAATTTTCCCGTGTGGAGATTTCATTCTAATAGACAAAATTTTAGAATTAAAATAAATAAGTATATTATAAATGGAGCTAGACCCAGGATTTAAACTGACAGGGAAGGCCTTATATGTGAATAAACACCAGTGGTAAGTAAGGTGTGTACTTGAGGGAGTGGACAAAGCAAAAGCTTTATGACAAATTCTTGTAATTGATGTAAATTTACAAAACCCAAAAAGTGACAGTGTGGAAACTATCCAAAATAATACAGGCTATCTAATGTTCAACATATGTTTCTCCCTGTCCAGAGGAAAGCATGCAGAAAATCAAAAGCACGTGGACGCAATTAGTCTGATGGACTAACAGGCCATGCAAACATCATTCTCCATGACCCTGAAACCAGAACAAGTAGAGAGCACCCAGCTAGCACTGGCAACGGCTCTAAAAGGGATCGCATTAGAAGCACCTGAGTAGAGTGGAGATGTGGAACAAAACCTGGGGTCACAGAAAGACCAGGCTTACTGGTCAGATAGAGACTAATGGAACCTCCAACACTTTCACCTTAATCACGCTTCAGGTCTGGAAACAACTCCTGCCCAGGGCTCACTATTCAGCCAAACAATAGGTCTATACAGGAACAGTAGCAGTAGAGGGGTATCCTTATCTTAGAGCAGTGGTTCTCAACTTAGCTAACTACGGGACTCTTTCATACAGGTCCTCATGTCGTGGTGACCTCCCCCCCGCACACCACCATAAAATGATTTTCGTTGCTACTTCATCACTGTAATTGTGCTACTGTGATTAATCAGGTGACTCCTGTGAAAGGGTCGTTGGATCCTCAAAGGGGTCGCCACCCACAGGTTGAGAACCGCCCAGTGAGAGCCATCAACCATCTGAGCTATAAAAGGGCAGCATTGACCCAAAGACAAGCTTCAGATGGGTTAGGAAAGACTCGAAATAGGAAACAGAGGAAGTGGATAAGTGATGTCACGTGTGGAGATTACAATCAGTGAGATGAAAATCTTTGTGAATTGTTGAAGAGAAAATTGATCAGCTCTGTAAACCATCCAATTCACAATACAAAGTTGAAAAATAATAATAAGCCAAGCAAAAGCCAGCTGTGATTTGGACTAGAGTGGCAGCATTTCAAGTGGTGAAAAGTAACTGAATTTTGCTAAAGAATTTCTATTGTTGCCTGTGAGGGACCTCAAGAATAATGTCAGGATATTTGGCCTGAGCAATAAGGAGGCAGAACTTAGTTACTGAAGTAGAGAAGACTGAAGGAGGACCAAGATTGAGAAAAATACAAAAATTTTGGGGTTACTCTTGTTGGTAATCAATTGATATGCGGTCTGATGGTTGCTCTTATTTGCCAGTCTGAAGAACATGGGTGAGCACAACATGAACACGGGCAGTGGAGACAGTGCGAGTGAATGAAAAATAAAAGTGGTGGGAGTAGACAAGTGGTCGAGAGAGCACAGAAACGTTTTCTTTCCGTATCGCATGGTGACATTTCTAGACGCTTAAGTAATCAACAAAAGAATTGTAACAAGACCTAACTAATGAAGATCCGTGGGACAAACAAACCAAACAAATGCAAAAAAATCCTTGATTAATGTCAAATACGAAAGAAAGGGAAGAAAAGGTTATTTAAGCAAATATGGAAGACTAGTGATGAGATGGTAACTTTTCCTTCATTGTACCAGCAGCTGCATGAAGTGGAAAGACATTGAACACTTTAAGATAAGCATTATGAACTGAGTTTTAAAAATTGCACTACTCATCTTGAATGCAAAGATAGAGGAAGAGATAAGCATAAAAGAATAGGAAAAGATAACAGCAAATATGAACTCAAAGAATTTACATGGAATTGCATTACTAATAGCAGACAAAGTATGCTGGAAAACAAGAAGGGTTTACTAACTAAAAACTTTCACTAAAAAATATTTTCCATAATAGAAGATTCAAGAACATATGAAGACAAAATCTAAATTTGCGTGAAATTGGTAACATAGCCTGAAAATACATAAAGCAAGATTTGACGGAAATAAAAAGTCAAATGGACAAACTCACAGTTCACAATGTTACATATATCTTTCAGTAATTCCAAAATAAGCAGGGAAAATATCAAGACTGCATAAGATTTAAAAGCATAATCCACAAACTTAGCCAGAAAATGGAGAACTCAGCATCCGAAGAATGCATGTCGTTCATGCCTTTCAGTACACGTGGACCAATTTGCAGAATTATGCACGCGTGGGGCCGCGAACAAGTCTCCGTCAGTCAAGAGAACTGCAAAGATACGAAACAGGCAATCTCTGGATTATGACGAGTTCTGTTGCCAAATTTGTCTTGACGTCAAATGTGCATATAAGTTGAAACAGGTCTGACGTAATTATCAGTCAAGCGTCTGTCTTCGCATACAGTCTAGCGTGTGTGCATCAAAAGCCGTGGTGGCACAGGGCTCGGTGCTGCCCGGAAGACTTAGAAATCCGCTTCCATCATTATTGATGGTCTTAGAAGCCTAGTTCTACAGGGTCTCCGAGTCAAACCAAATTGACAGCAAGAGACATGTTTGGAGGCTTCTTTGTATGCATCAAAGAAATACTTCCAGACACCCTAAAACATCCTTAGCCCAAAACAATAAATAATACTAATGGTTTGGTAGGAATCATGAAGTAGCACTGATTCATTACTGAAAACCATTGTATGTACTTCAAAAGGTTAATATAATACACTTTATGAGGGATAAGTCATACTATGAGTTGTATCTAAACATACATAGTACATATTAATACAGTTAACTAACTGACATTAGATTCTTGGAAAATGCCGATAACACTTATAAAATCCTAACAAGATTAATCAAGACAAAAGACAAGGCACAAATTACAAATGTTAATATTAAATTACATCAAATGATACAATGGAAAAAACGTAAGTCAAAACATTTATAAGTTTAGATATAAAGAAAAGTCCTAAGAAAATAAAATTTATCAGATCTGACACTAAAAACCTTATATATTTACTTAAAAATCTTTGTAATAAAAAATTTCCCATAATAAATTCTTCCAAATAGCTCACGAAAAAATAAATCCAACCTTACACAAACTCAGAAAACAGATAAAAAGAGAATGCTTTCCAATTCACTTATGAGGTCAGCATAACTGTCATAATAAAATGACATGAATGTAATTTAAAAGGAAGATTATAGACCATTCTCTTTCATAAAAATAAATGCAAAAATCCTAAATCATATATTAGGCACTGTGGTGGTTATACAATCTTGTGTCAACTTGAGGGTATTCAGAGTGAAAGGGTGGAGTCTAGTCTGTCCATCAGGTCACAGACTGATGATGCCTCCTTGTGGGCAAGGCCTCAGGAGGATTTGGGAACTTCCTCTCTCTGCTTCTCTTTCCTGTTGGGAGCCACATGGCTGAGACCAACTAGCACCTCAAGATACATCCACCACCACTGGGTTCACAGACTTTTCACCCACTGGCCTGTGATCTTCCTGCATTCTGCATCATTGCATGTGGCTGTGTGAGTCTGAAGAAAGACATATGGATTGGTATTGGACTTATTGTTTGAAATTGGACTAAAAGATGATCTGGACTGGAATGTTTTCTTGGTATACATTACTCTTTGATACAAAACTCTTTCAGATAGATAGATAGATAGATAGATAGATAGATAGATAGATAGATAGATAGTCTCTAGATTTGTTTCTCCAGTCAACCCGGCATAACACTTTAATCCAGTATTTTTGGTTTTTTAAAGCATCATGATCCTAAATGGTATATTCCAGGAATGCAGTGGCGGTTTAACATTTAAAAATCAATCAACATAAAGTATCCTATCATCAGGATAAAGAAAAACAATCAGTTTAAGAAAATAATTATAGAAAAAGCATTCTACAAAACTCTAGTACTCCGAATAAAAAAAAATTTTAAACCCTTAACAAACTAGGAGTAGAAAGATACTTGTTAAACACACCAACACATATCCAGAAAAAGTGTGTGTGTGGGGGGGGAGGAATCCTACAGCAGAAATCATAATTAATGGTGATCTATAAGAATATGCCTTTCACAATTGTGAACAATAAAAGTCATCTGTCACTCCTATAGAGTACATTGCTCTGAAGGTCCTACCCAGTGCACAACCACAATAAAAATTCATTTTAAAATTAAGGATTGGTGGAAGTACAAAGGATAAACTCGATAAAGAGCGTGGCACCCCATCAGACTTGACTGGAGGCCATGCCTAGAGGTCAAAATTCAGACCTTTATCTATTTACAGGTTTTCTTTCTTTTTAAATTTTTTTCTTTTTAAATTAATTTATTCTTTTGTGGGTCATTGGTTTTCTTTTTTGTTGTCATTGTTGGGTTCTCTTTTGTTGCTTTGTCTTGCTATGCCATGTTTCTTGGTGTCTATTATTATCTCTACAGATCTATCTAGATAAGATAGGCTGGATGAACCGTCTGGAGGAGAAAACAATTGGACCGATGGTTCCAGGGGGACATGGGCGAGGGGGAGGTGGGGATAAGTAGGTGGTATGGACCGACCCAAGTTCTCCAAAATTAGTGGTGGTATGGACCGACCCAAGTTCTCCAAAATTAGTGGTAAGGAGGGTGTGAGAGGCCTGGTAGGGATTCAGCAATGGCAATGTAACCAAGAGAAATTACTGAAACCCAAATGAAGGCTGAGCATGATAGTGGGACAGGAGGAAAGCAAAAGGAAATAGAGGAAAGAACTAGGAGACAAAGGGTATTTATAGAGGCCCAAATACAGGCATGTACATATGTAAATATATATAAGATGATGGGGAAATATATCTACGTGCATATACTTATAGGTTTAGTATTAAGACAGCAGATGGACATTGGACCTCCACTCAAGTAATTACTCAATGCAAGAACACTTTTTTCCTATTAAATTGGGATTCCATGATGCACACCTACCCGACACAATCACTGAAGACAAATTTGTGCATAAGCAAATGTGGTGAAGAAAGCTGATGGTGCCTGGCTATCAAAAGATATAGCGTCTGGGGTCTTAAAGGCTTGAAGGTGAACAAGCGGCCATCTAGCACAGAAGCAACAAAGCCCACATAGAAGAAGTACATCAGCCTGTGTGACCATGAGGTGTCTAAGGGATCAGGTATAAGGCATCAAAGAACAAAAAATCATATCATTGTAAATGAGGGTGAATGCAGAGTGGAGACCCAAAACCCATCCATAGGCAACTGGACACCCCCTAACTGAAGGGTTGTGGGGAGGAGATGAGCCACTCGGGGTGCAGGGTAGCAATGATGAAACATACAACTTTTCCTTTAATTCTTAAATGCTTCTTCCCCCCACTATCATGATCCAAATTCTACCTTACAAATCTGGATAGACCAGAGGATGTACACTGGTACAGATAGGAACTGGAAACACAGGGAATCCAGGGCAGATGATCCCTTCAGGACCAGTGCTGAGAGTGGCGATACCGGGAGGGTGGAGTGGAAATGGGCAACCAATTACAAGGATCTACATATAACCTCCTCCCTGGGGGATGGATAACAGAAAAGTGGGTGAAGGGAGACGGTGGACAGTGTAAGACATGACAAAATAATAGTAATTTATAACTTATCAAGGGTTCATGAAAGAGCAGGGAGCAGGGAGGGAGGGGGAAAATGAGCTGATATTAAGGGCTCACGTAGAAAGCAAATTTTTGAGAATGATGAGGGCAACAAATGTACAAATGTGATTGACACAATGGATGGATGTATGGATTGTGATAAGGATTGTATGAGCCCCAAATAAAATGATAAAAACATTAAGGATTGGTAAAGAGGAAATGAAAGCTTCATTGGCCACATATAGCATAACTATGTATGGACGAAATACAAATAAACCATGACAGTAAGGAAATTGAGCAATGTCACTAGAAACAAGTCAGAATTTAAAAATTCATTCAGATAATATTTAATAAAAATATATACATATATACCAATTATATATATTTCTGCAGCATGTTATATGACAGGTGAACTAGTTTGAGGTATGAAATGACATTTGGAGAAACACTTAAAATTGGTTAAAGTAACTAGAATGTAATTGAGCTGGAAGTTTTTATTAGAGTGACAGAAAAGAAATTATTGATAAATATGATTATAAAGATGGAAACATACTGTTTCGTGTAAGGTATCATCTTTCTTTTTAGCCATGATGTTAGCCATGGTCTTGGGTGGCACAGTATTACATCACAAAATGCACATATTGGATAGATAGGTCAAATATTAGGAAATATTTTAAAGTTGTATAATTCAGTATTTTAAGTTTAAAATGCTGATATTCTTATCTTAAAAAACATACACTATTAAGTAAATTTTTGTCAATTTTCTACATCAAATATATAAAACCAAAACATTCCTTTGAAATCTGCACTTCTATAGAAGGGTCTTTAAGAACAGCAAGGGCTCTATTTCTCAGTCTAGACTATGGTATTCTCTAGGAGCCAGGAGCCCCTGGAGACCTAGAGACCTGGTGTTGGGCTGTGAGCCCCATAGACCTGGTGTTGGGCTGCTAAGGACGAGGTTGGCAATTCAGATGCACTTCCCATCAGAAAGAGGAAGTGATCTGTTCCAGGAAAGATTTACGCCTCAAAAATCCAGATCGGCTCACAGTGAGGCCATATTGACTGGATGGTAGTGAGTTGTTTTGGGGGATTATTCTCTTATCGTCTCCATTGACCTTATAAGGTTCAGTGTATGTCTAATATACTCTTAAGAAAATAGGTGTATCCTAAATGATATTCTGCAATAAAATACCATGAAATTCTGGATGAAACATAACAAAACTACTTTAAAGTGATCCTTTACAATTCTAGCAGGGCTCTTTAAAAAAAACACACACACAACAAAAATACCTCCATACAATAAAAAGAAAGAGAAGGTAGAAACCAATACAGGTACATTCTTGAGCAGACAGGTACCTGGGAATAGTGCCACTTTAAAAACAAAAGTAGGTGGTGTTTAATTACCTTGCAAAACTATAGTCAATACCTGAGTATCCAACAAATGAAGTTGGAGTGGTAAACTTTATATTGAACATATGTCTTCAATGAACAGATGAATAAGATAAAATCGCTTCCACCAGAAAAAGCAAACAATGCGGCAGCTTATTCTGGGCTAGGCTTAAGTGCTGTGTGGAGGGAATGGAGATATTTTTTTCCTTAAGAATTCATAATTAAAGCCATCGTTTTATGTATGCTTGGCACAGTGCATTGAATAATGACTCCCCAGATGCCCATATCCTAATCCCAGGAAGATATGCCTATATTACTTTACATGACAAAGAGACTTTTCAGATACGATTAACCTTAAAATTATATGGGTGCATATATGTACTTGTGAAATTACTTAATCTACAAAATATTATGTGTGTCATTTATGAGTACAGGACATGGTTCTCAACTTTTATCTCTGCAATAGAAGGGTCATGGATGGAAACAGATAAGGTGAGACTCAGACATCAAATCTTCTAATCAAATAACTTCTATTTACATACTGGTTAATTATTAAAGCTAAATAACAGAAATCAAAATAATAGAAAGAATTCTGGTGAAGATAGCATTCTGTATTTTTTGACAGGATGTTTATTTCCCTGACAGATACTAAGCAACCTGGATAAAGTGCTACCAAGTAGACAGATGTAATAATTCTGAAAGAATGATCTATTTCTTAATACATGATGCAATGATTTATTGGGGATTTTGGGGGACAACTGGAGGGAGAGAGAACAAACAGTAAATTCGGGAGTGGGCAAGGAGCATTAGAACGGATTGTGATCACGTGTATACAACTCTTTTTAAAATCAATTTAAATATAGGAGTGTATGATATGTGAATACTATATTAAGAAAACTGAGGGGGGGAAATGAAACCAAACTTGACTAATGGTTAACATGGGTAAAGGAGGAAGAATTGTTGCTTAGAAGTCATTGAGTTTATGTTAATGTTAGGGGAATAGTTTATGTTAATAGTTAGGGGAAGAGTTAATGTTAATGTTGGGAAAGGATATTGTGATAGTTATGCCAAACTGGCCAATGAACACCTGGGGTTAATTGAAGGGGAGAGAGATAAATGGGTCAGCGAGCCTCGCCTGTGTTGTCGCTTGCTCTCTGATAGTGGGACCAGTGTGCAGCCATAGCTAGTTCCGTGCCTCAGCTGGCAAGGCTCACTTGCTGCGAGACACCCCTGAGGAGAAGCCACATGGACCTACCCTGATGCAGCCCTGGGTGCTGGAGCAACCACGTGGAGACCCCTGCCAGCACTGAGATGCTTCCAGGCTGACTGATTTGGCTTTCCTCCTACAGTCAGCGTCATTGCATGTGTTTTGTGAGATTGAGGAGGACTTTGTAGATCAGTGTTGGACATATGGGCTAATGTCAGACTTAAGGGCTTGGACAGCACTGGGTTGGGATGCTTCCTTAATGTACATTTACCTCTTATATAAAACTCTCTTATACATATATGAGTTTCTGTGGATTTGTTTTCCCTAGTCTACCTAAACTAACTCAGATATTAATAATGATTATATAGCATGAAGAGTATAACCAATGGCACTTGATTATACACATAGAAATTGTCAAATTGGAGAATGTTTTGTAATGCATATTTTTGCCAAGGTTAAAAAAATAATTGCATGAATACCAATGAGTACAAGGAGGAAGAATATGTTTAAAATTGAATGAAGTGGTAATTCTACAACTCTTCTTGGTATGATTGGATTATTGAATTGTATGACATGTGGATAAAGAAATTACCAATAAAACTTTTAAAAGAAGAGTCTATTTCTGAGATAAAATAGAAAAAGTAGCTTTCTTCTACTCCCTCCCTCTAAGCAAAACTAAATACCCTGCAAAACACTCAAAATCATAGGAGAACTCTGAAGGTGGAAAGAAGATTATTTGGCTAGGCATCTTAGGGCTTAAAGAATAAGGTTATAATGACTTCTTAGACTTCATTATAAGTTGCTGCTGGTGTTTAATTTTTCCTGTAGCCCAGGCTGGACATTGGAAAGCCCTGCAATGCAGAACTCTCGACAGGCATAAACAAGAAAAAGATGAAAGAGGGAGAAATGTCCTGTTGCTTTGACTAATGAACTAAAATAACAAAGGGAGACAGTAGCCCAGCAGAGACAAGCCACACTCTGGCAGCAGCAGCTGATCTGTCAACAATAGGGTTGTCAGCAAGTGACTAAGCAATCCTGTCCACCCCTTGATTCACACTGGGTGACAGTAATGGGCGCAATTGCCAGTCACTTGCCACCCAGAGGGTTAATTCATCCCTTGCCTCACAAACATGATCTACCATCATCAGTATCCAGTGCGCTAACAGCTGTCCTTCCCTAAGCCAGCACGCCCATTCTGCCAAATGACAATCCCAGCAGAGACGGGGAAGGCCTGCCAGACCTCTGCCAAACCAGCATCAGAAAGTATCAAGTTAACATAGAAGATCTAAATAAACTTGAGCCTCTAAACATAATATCTAAAATGTCCACACTACAATCAAAGATTACTCATTATAGCAAAAACCTTTAAAAATCACAGCTCAACTGAGAAAATACTGACATTTCAGCAGGCACAAATTCTGAGAGGAATCAAATATTGAAACCATCTGACAAAGAATATAAGGTTGCCACCATAAATTAGACACAACAATAAAGGTTTGCTTTCTTCCAAATGAATGAAATGGAAGTTTTAAAAAGAAATTATAGAATTGAAAATTGAAATAAAATGGAGCCATCTAGTTAGTTTCAACCCATACCAACCCTATGTACAACAGAGCAAAGCAATGCCTGGTCCGGCCCCCACAATTGTTATGGTCAAGAACATCCTTGCAGCCACTGTAACAATCCATTTGGTCAAGGATCTCCCTCTTGTTTGCTGCCCCTCTACATTAAGAAGCATGTTCTTTTACAGGCAATGGTCTCTCCTGATCCAAAGAATGAGAGAAAGAGTCTCGCTATCCTCTCTTCCAAGGCACATGCTAGCTCTACTTCATCTGCTTATTCCGGTGGTAGATTATGGTACTCTCAGTATACTTTGATGGCACCATAATTAAAATGCCTGAATTCTTCTTCATTCTTCATTATTCAATGTCCAGTATTTGCATTTAAGGTGATTGAAAATACCATGGTGATTGAAAATACCATGGCTTGAGTCAGGAGCACCTTAATCCTCATAGTAACATCAATGATCTTCAACACATTAAAAAAAATCTTGTGAAACAAATTACCCATATAATGCCTTATTTTATTTCTTGACTACATCACAGATGAAGAAAACAAAAGGTCATTAAAAGATAAGAAAGAAAGAGTCGGCCAAAGTGGACGTCAGAAGAGACTGAAATTTGCTTTTGAACATAAATCACTTGAATGAAATAACAAAGTGAAACAGCTGAAAACATTTCAAAGAGCAGCTTAAGAAGATAAAATATTACGATGAAATATTTGTGCAAAACCTTGAGAAAGGCAACCCAAGAGAATTCTGAAATTTTAGAACAATGTCATTAATAATAAATACAAGTAAATTTTAAGAAGATTATTCAACAATGGTTGCAGCAATGCATAGACAGGGTGTCGCCAGGAATTCAAGACAGATACAGAGAAGGACATAGAAGAGTGACTGATCATTGCTTTCATCAGCTGGCGCTTGGCTGAAAGCAGTGAACACCAGAAAGAGACTTATCTGTGTTTTATTGACTGTATGGATCATAAAGAAATAACATTTAGAACAATGGGAATTTCAAAGCACGCCATTGGGTCCATGAGGTACCGGTAAATGGAACAAGAAGCAGTTGTTTGAACAGAACAAGGAAATACTGAATGGTTTAAAATTAGAAAAATTTATATCAAGGTTGTATGCTTTCACTATATTTGTTTCATCTATATGTTGAACAAATCTTCTGAGAACTGGATATATGAAAAAGAATCCAGCATCAGGATTATAAGAAGGCTTGTTAACCTTTAATATACAAATGACACCATCTTGTTTGCTGAAAGTGAGGAAGACGTGAAACACTTGCTGATGAAGATCAAGGTTTACAGACTTCAATATGGATTATAAGTGAATGCAAAGGAAACCAAAATCCTCACCACTATACCAGTAGATAACATGATGATAAAGAAAAATGATAGATGGGTTCAGTTATAGAGTTAGAACCAGTGGAGTAGATAAGAGCTGATTAGAATTTAGTAAACCTGTAAAGCAGAGAGAAAATATTCTGCGGGGAATGGGGGGCAGGGATGGTGGTGGCACAGAACAGACCACCAGAGTCCTGTGGGACAATAACAGATCCAACATTCACATCATCAGAGTCCCAAGAGAAAAGGAGAGCAAATACAGGACTGAAAAAGTATTCAAAGAAATAATGGTTGAAAACTCTCTAACTTTGGTAAAAGATAAATGTATGACTATATATAATAAAAGAGTAAAAATATCAAATCAATAATCTAGGATATGCTTCTCACCTAAAGAATTTTTAAAAAGAGAAAAATAAATTCAAATAGTCAGAAAGAAGGATATGATAAGGAAGATAAATCAATGAAATTGAAAACAGTAAACAATAGGGAAAATCAACAATACCAAAGACTGCTTTCTTAGAAATACAAGTAAAATAGCTAATTAACATTTAGCAAGAACAATAAAGTTTAAAAGAGTGTGCTGTAGTGTATTGCTTATTATAGCTCTTCTAGCTATCATCTGTGTAACTTTCACCAAAAGACTGGGTCTCCAACCCACAACCCGGAATAACACTCGGTCTTTGGGTTTCTGAGACTTTAAATCGTAATGGGATCAGACAAGCTCATCTTGTTCCCATGGAGACACTAGTGGGTTCCAGCTGCTGATCTTGCAATTAGCAATTCACGGAGTGACTCCCTATACCACCAGGGCTCCTTCATGATGAGGTGTAGTCTCACTGCCATCAAGGCAATGTTGACTACTAGCAACTCCCTGTGGGTTTCTGAGACGGTAACTCTTCACTGGAGTTGAAAGTCTCTCCCGTGGAGTTGCTCATGGTTTTGAACTGCTGCCTATGTGGACCAGGTAGATTGCAGCCTAAAGTATAACCACTACACCACCATGGCTCCACAAATTTAAGGTGTTTGTTATCCACCCAAGGGATTTATTAGTTGTTTTGTTTGTTTTTTATTACTAAATGTTTTTATTGGGGCTCATACAGCTCTTATCACAATCCATACATACATCAATTGAGCAAAGCACCCTTATACATTCGTTGCACTCATCATTCTCAAAATTCGCCTTCCACTTGGGTTCCTGGAATCAGCTCAGTTTCCTAACCCCCTCTCCCCACTCCCCCCTTCTCCCTGCTCTCTTAATAGTTTATAAATAATTATTTTATCTTATCTTACACTGCCCGGCGTCTCCCCTCACCCACCTTCCCATTGCCCATCTCCCAGAGAGGAGGTTACACATAGATCTCCAAGATCGGTTCTCCCTTTCTACACCCCCTTCCCTCCCGGTGTCGCCACTCCCACCGCTGGTGTTGAGGGGTTCGTCAGTCCTAGATTCCCTGTGTTTCCAGATCCCTACTGCACCACTGTACATCCTCTGGTCTAACCAGGTCCGCAAGGTAGAATTGGGGTCATGATAATTGGGAGGGGAGGGAGCATTCAAGAACTAGAGAAAGGTTTTGAGTTTCATTGCTGCTACACTGAATTAGTATGTTAACAGTGTAAATAAGAAACATGAAACCATTGTGTGGGACCTTGCAAATAAGGAGGATGGGACCTTGACAAAGGGATTGGTTAGTTACACCATCCTGCTAAACTGAAAATGAACCACTCCAGAGATGCCACGTGGGTCCAACCACCATCAAGAAAGAAGAGCTAGGAGGGGAGGCTGACCTAGAAATCCCTGCACAGATCCACAGGGCTGTGACACCACAAATGGCAGAGCGACAGCCAAGAAAGGGCAGCAGCTGAGCTAGGGGACTGGCAGCAGACAGTGCAGTGAGCTTCCCAGCCGATAGAGCAAGAATGTTAAGGGGTTTCAAGGAGAAAGCTTGTTGGCAGAGTCTGGTGCCTCTGGACATTTATCGACAGAGCTAAAATAATTTCTAAACGTCATCTGCCAAAAGAAGTGGCTAAGAGATCAAGGAAAAGAGAGAGTTATGTCCGTGGACATGGCCGAAAAGGTGCTGTCCTGAGCATTTCTGACCCTGAACTGTATCTGTTAACTTTACTAATAAATCCCTTCATGGTGAATGTTGCCTGTGAGTTCTGTGTGGCTTTCAAAACGAACTACTGAACATAGTAGAGAAGCATAGTGTGTCTTGGGAGAGGCGATTGGTGTCAGAATTGGTAAGAAATGTGGAGGGTAGAAGCATTCCTGAACTTTATCTTATAGACATCAGTGCTGGGCTGCTACCAATGGCAATTCTTCTCTTTCCTCTTCATGAAATTAGGGGAGGTCAGATACCACCCCCAAAACATGATGAATGAAGAGAAAGCCATAAAATACCAAGAGTATGTATGAAAAAGGGATATCACCACATATCTTGCAGTAATTAAATGGGATATATTTATATTTTTACAGGAAGTTTTATCCTCCTAAATATGAACTAATTCCCTGAAAATCACAAACTACCAAAAACTCAACCAAGACTTAATAACAACCTAAGTAGTTTTATAAACATTAAGGAAATTGAGTATGTATTTGTAAAAGTACCTAAAAGAAAGACATTAAGGCCCAGATAACTTCACTAGGCAATTTTAGCAGAGAGAAAAAGTAAAAATAATTTATTCAATATCTTCAAACCGTAGAAGAAAAGGTATTGATTCTCAATTCATTTTATGAGGATAATATTACCCTAAATTAGCAAAGACAGAACAAAAATGATACATCAATGTTTCTCATGAACTTAAATGCAAAAAAATATCCGGAAAATCTTAGCAAAACATGTTTGGCAAAAGTCAAGGAAATAAAAGCAGCATATACATTGTGAGAGCTAATGTCAACCTATTAGAGTCAAACTACCTCTGGCCAAGAAGAAAGACACCTTCAAAGTCCTTCTCCTGCCCTTTTTACTGTGAAAGCCTCGGACGCTTTTTCAAAGCAGCTTGGTGTCAAAAATTCTTTCAGTATCATCTAAAAGCCTGTTTATAACTTGTTAGAATTTTTTTTGTGTTGTTTGCTGACCATATAAAATGAGCTCTCTTTTATCTGGTTCCTGATTGTTTTCTGACCTTTAGCATAATGGAGAAACATCTTTTAGCCCTTTAAAATTTGTGACAACAAAATTTGGATATGAGAAACATCTTCAAAGCTGGATTATCTGACTCACAGTGTGATCTTCCTACCATTTAGATCCCCTTTCAGAGAGTTTTGCCAGCCTGACATTTCTACAACTGAAACTGCCAGGCCCTAATGAGTTTGCTCATTTCTGAATTTCTCTAACCCTTATTACCTATATTAACATATTTATTTTAAATTAAGTCATCATTAATATGTGGTAAAAAGCACTCATTTTACATGTACATCCAGTGTATGGTGACAAATAGATTCAGTCCTGTGGAACCATCATCACAATCAAGTTATGAAACATTTTGAACATCCCAAATTGACTTGTCCCCTTTTTCCAAACCCCAGATCTAGGCAACCACTAGTTTGCTTTTCATCAATATAGATTAAGTTCGCCTCTTTCATAATTTTACTGAAGTACATAGCATGTATGTTTTGGGGTCTGACTTGTTTCACTCGGGATGAGAGTCTTGAGATTTATCTAAGCAGTTGCTTTGTTGCTGCTGCTGTTTCTGAGGCATGTTCCATGTTATGACCAGAGGTGTCCTTAGCCATTCACTTGATGAAGGATATCGGGGATGCTTGTCGTTTGGGACTATTACCAATAAAGTTGCTAAGAGCATTCATGTACAAGTCTCTATGGGCTATCTAAAGACTCCTGAGCAAACAGCTGGCCGTGGAATGGCAGAATCAAAAGGCAGACATGTGTTCCACTTAACCAAGAAAGCCAGACCCTCAAATGCATAAAGAAAAGATTCCCATCAGCAATGTGTGAGAGTTCCACTAGTTCTGCATCGTTGATAAGATCGGGGCTTTTTCGGTTGTTGTGAAATCATTAAAATGTTTACCATTCTAGTAGGTAGAATGCCATGTGGTTCTAAGGTATATGTCGCTGGTGATTACTAATGCTGAACAGATTTTTGTGCTTGTTGGCCTTCACACATCTTCTTTGATTGAAATTTTCACATTTTGGCCCATTTTCTAATTGGGTTCTTTTTCTTATTATTATGGAATTTATATATAACAGATAAAAACTCTTTGTCAGGTGTGCATACATTGTGAATATTATCTCCCAATATGTTTCTTACTTTAATACTTTTTCTTAAGAGTATAATAAATTGTCAGAAGTTTTCATTCTAACAAGATCTTAATTAGGACATAAAATGTTGATAGCTAATTCCTTTTGTTTCTTGCCTCAAGAAATCTATTCCTCTCAATGTCATAAAGATCTTAACCACTGTTGTTTGTCTAAAGGATCCTTTGTTTGATATTTTACATCAAGTCTATGATACATTCCAACTAGCTTTGGAATAAAATTTTAAAAAATAATAAAATCCAGAGCTAAATTCAATTTTTCTCAGGTAGTATTAAACTTAAGTGCTTAAGTTAGTTAGTATTAAACTTAGTTCTTAACTACTTAGTATTAAAGTATTCAGTATTAAACTTAAGTATTTCCCATCAGCATGCTCTCCTCTCTTCTGCCTCTTTGTAGTTCCTCTCAGCTAGATTGTTGTTGCTCCAGCAACCCCAGGATTTCTACGTCCCCCTCGTTGTTGATTTTAATTCCCTAGTTGTTCCCCTGTCTATGGAGTTGTTTCCTCACCATTTCCTTCTGCCTCCTCTGGAACCTTAGGTCCTTTGGCTTGCTTCCCATGCCTATCGTATATAGGTAGGCAACCCAAACAACAATGCAGACAATACAAAAAGAAAACAATATATGAATAAAAAGAGAGAAAAAAGAGATAGAAAATATATATATAATAATAATAACTAGCAAAACAAATAAAAACCCTGAACAAGCATAAATAATTCCAGGGCTGCCTGCTGACCATATTGATTATATTCCCACGGGTCTTTGGGGGTTCCGGGAACTGCCCCTCCTAGCCGGAAGTCTATTTTGGGGGCTCTTCAGTGGTTTTGTGGCTTGGCTTTGCTCCCATTGTGGATCTGTTATGTTCCCTTCTTGGGTCGCCCTATTGCGGGGGTTCAGACTGGACGCACTCCCCACCATGTATCCCCAGCACTGACCTCTGTCATGGTATGCTCCAGCGAGGGGTCATCATGGTGGGAAAGTAGGAAGGTAAAAGGAAACTGGAAAGACCTAGAAAGCAGAGCTATGGATAGAGGCCTAAACATAGGTGTGCACTTATGTAAATATATCAATTCATAAAAATAGGGTTATTGGCATAGGTACATACATTTCTATGACAATACATTGAGGAAGTGGACAGATGTTGGGCCTCTGCTCAAGCCCTCCCACGATGTAAGAACACTTTGTTCCAACAACCTGGCCTTCTGTGATGATCACCCTTCTGACACGATCACTGAAGACAAATGGGTGCACAAGCAAATGTGGTGAAGAAAAAAGATATCGTGTCTGGGGTCTTAAATGCTTGAAGTTAAACAAGTGGCCACCTAGCAGAGAAGCAACAAGCCCATGTGGAAGAAGCACAACAGTCTGTGCGATCATGAGATATTGATGGGATCAGATAACAGGCACCAGAAGGCCCAAACCAAACAAACAAACAAAAATATATTTCAGAGGACCAGGGAAGTCAGAGCAGACACTCAAACTCTGTCTGTAGAAAATGGGACATCCCTTCACAGAAGGGTCACAAGGAAGACACGAGTAAGCCAGGGTGAATATAGCACTGATGAAACACATAATAGTCCTTGGTTCCTTGAGGTTTCCTCACCCCCCACCTCCCCACTATCATGACCCCAGTCCTTTCTTTCACTGTGGGTTAGGCCACAGCATGTGCACAGGTACAGATACAGATCAGGACACATGGAATCCAGATCAGATAAACCCCTCAGGAACAGAAATGGGAGTAGCAATATCAGGAGGGTAGGGGGAAGGTGGGGAGAAGACAGGGAAGAAACTTCAGGGGAAGGAAGACAGTAGTGGGTATAAGAGAGACAACTGGACATCCCTTGCAGAGGAGTAGTGGGGAGGAGATTAGTCACTTAGGGTTCAGTATTGCAATAATGAAACTCACAACCTTCCTCTAGTTCTTAAACGCTTCTTCCCGTCCCCCCCCTTGCCCCCAACTATCATGATCCCAATTCTACCTTGCAAACCTGGTTAGACCAGAGGATGCATAGTAGCACAGTTGGGATCTGGAAACACAGGGAATCTAGGACAGATGAACCCCTCAAGACCAACGGTGAGAGTGGCAATACCGGGAAGGAAGGGGGTGGTAGAAAGGGGGAACCGATCTCGGGTATCTACATATAACCTCCTCTCTGGGGGATGGGCAACAGAAAAGGAGGTGAAGGGAGACACCGGGCAGTGTAAGATAAGATAAAATAATAATTTATAAATAATTAAGGGTTCATGAGGGAGGGGGGAGCTGCGAGGGAGGGGGAGGGAAAAAAGGAAAATGAGCTGATTCCAGGAACCCAAGCAGAAGATGAAATTTGAGAATGATGAGGAGGGCAATGAACCTATAAGGGTGCTTTACTCAATTGATGTATGTATGGATTGTGATAAGAGTTGTATGAGTCCCAATAAAATTATTAAAAATATATGAAATTAATAATGATTTATCATGTATCAAGGGGTCACAAGGTTGGGGGAGGGAGAGTAAAATGAGGAGCTGATACCAGAGACAGAGTAGAATGTAAATATTTAGAAAATAATGATGGCAACATATTTACAATTATGCTTGATACAACTGATGTAAGGATTGCTTTAAGGACCGTAAGAACCTAATAAAATGATATTTAAAATAGAAAATAAAGAAACTGATGGTCGGTCTACAGCCAGTACCTGCCTTTGTTTTGAACAATAAAATAAAATTAAAAATAAACAAGTATTTAATTTAATGTATTAGAAATTCAATATTTTACTTTTAAAACCTAAAACTTCCCATCAATGGAATAAATAAGAAAGCTGATATCTACTAATATGGACTCCAAACTTATAAGCAACATAGTTTCTTAACAAAATATCCATATTTCAGATACACCAAGGCAAGTGCCTTAAATAAAAATGTTCTGATTCTCCTGGAGTGACTAAAGGAGACCAACAATTCTACCCCCTCCCATACTCAAGAAGAGTCAGGGCAGCTACTGCTTCGTTAGTGAACCCTAAATCTTATGCCTTCACTCTACTTTCTGTTCCCTAACATTCTAACATATTTAGAATGATTTACCCTCTGAAATAAGTTGGCTTCAGGAGCCAAAAAAGGGAAATTGTATGAAGACTTAGCAAAGGTATCTTTTAAGAGCAATTCAATTGTATATAAATATGAAAAGGCATTAAATAAAAATTTCACTTTTTGATTTATAGTTTGTTTTCCATTTGTCTACATTGGTGTGGTGCTGTGGGTAAGATGTTGGACTTCTAATTTCAGTGTCGGTGATTCAAATGTACCAGCTGCTTCCAGGGAGAAGGGTGAGACTGTCCATCTCCATAAAGATTTCCAGTCTCAGAAACCCCAGACAGGGTCATTTTGAGTCATAAGGAACTCACTGGCAGTGGACTTGGTTTGGGGTATCTAAATATTCTATACCTAATATAAATGAAGTTCCAAAATATTTTCAATTCTCTGTAAGTCTGAGAAAGAGATTCTTGAAATTGCTTTGGCCCATATTCTGCACAAAGTACCATAGTTATATAAGGTGATTTAATTTTTTAAAAAGTTTATGTACTTGTAGGTTTCCCAATATAATCCCAGCATGTAATCTGAGGGCCTGCAATGTGAAAGACACTGTCACATGCAGCCAGGATTGAGAACCATTTTTTTTTAGTGTGGGGTGTCAAAACTTGGTCCATGGACCACGGGAAGCCCCTTGTACATTTTCAGGGGTCCACAAGGTCAAAAGTTAAAAGGCTAAAGCAGAGATGTCATTTTTTTAAAACGTTAAGACGACATTTTTATTAATGCTTAGTAAAGTTTCTGGAGTCGCAGCATGAATTAAGAAAGTGGGACAAGCTACCCCAGTTGTTGAACTTTTCACTACCACATGATTAAGACCTGCTATGTTCAATTACCTTGTATGCATGTGAAAGTTTGACAACGAATAAGGAAAACCGAAGAAGATGTGATGCATTTATTTCAATTATGGTATTGGCAAAAAATATTGAAAGTACCATGGGCAGTTGGAAGAACAAACAAATCTTTCATGGGAGAAACCCAGCCAGAAGGCTCCTTAGAAGTGTGTATGGTGAAACGATGTCTCATGTACTTTGGGCATATGACCAACCAGTCCCTGGAAAGGACTTCAAGCTTAGTCAAGTAGAAGATCAACAACAAAGAGGAAGACTGTCAAGGAGATGGACCAATGCTGCTGGTTGATGACTGCAAGGATGGACTCAAACCATGGCACTGGGCCAGTGCTGGGCATTGTTTTATTCTGTAGGACATGGGGTTGTAAGCATCAGAACCTACTCCACGGCAACTTACAACCATCGCACACCAACACGTGGTAAGAGAACACCCCCCAAAATTAAATAATGTCCATTATTTAATTAGAAAAAGATGAATGTTATTAAATATTAACTCTTAGAAACATCCCTTTACTCTTCTATGCACCAAGATGAAAGAAACACATCCAGGACTTTTACACTGTTGTATAAAATGACTTGTCTCCAAGAGAGGGATTTGTGTGATTGCTTAGGTCCTGAATGAAACTAATCACTCTAGCATGAACATAATTTTTGTTTGAATTAAAGACTGAAAAATAATTATTTCTACAGGAGCATTTGGCAGAAATTTTCTCAACAAACCAAATTAGCTGTCACTTTAAGGAAAACAATACACTAACAGTTGCCAATGATCAAATGTGAACTTGAAGTGAAAAATTAGAAATTTGCAAAGTGTGTTCCTGCCACAGTGAAACTGCTGCCTATAAAAAGGCTTAATGATTTTTCTAAAGAAATTTATACTTAGGCTAAAAAGTTTTTTATATGGTACAAAGCAGTGTAGCAACATTTGGAAACCCTACATGACTCAGAAAATCAATCATTTACAAGTGGCCATGCATAGTGTTACAAGGTCATGCGTGGGTAAAAGATCTAGTAAAAGAACAGGATGGATCAATAGCACATAATATAATAGATTACAAAAACATTGACAAACTGTAGATTTCACATTATAACTAACCTTCAAGAAACCACCACTTGTTTTCAACCTTCCTCATGCCACAACCTTCAATACAGTGCCTCAGGTTGTAGTGACCACCAACCATAAAACTATTTTCATTGTTACTCATAACTGCAATTTTGCTACTGTTATGAATCATAATGTAAATATATGATATACCGGGTATATTTTCATTGTTACAAATTGAACATAATTAAAGTATAGTGATTAATCACAAAAACAACATATATTTATATTTTGTGACATATTTCTAATTACAAATAAATGAAATTTTGTCTTGAAGCATGGTACAGCATGGGTAACAGTCTTCTTGCTGGGTGCTCGTATGTGGGCGTATCTGCATGTGGGTGGACTCGCCTGGAGATGGATAGAGGAGCGGTGTCTCAGTTCCTAAGACCATTGGAAATATATGTTTTCCGATGGTCTTTGGCTACCCCTGCGAAAGAGTCATACTCCCAAAAGGGTCACAACCCACAGGCTGAGAACTGCTGGTTAAGGTATGTTTTTTAATGCAGTATCTGTGGAATTTTTTTTAAGTCGCTACATTGTTCACAAAAGCAGACAGATTGGGTACAGGTATCTCCTGAAAGGGCCAGATAGTGCTGAGTCTTCTCATGACCCTCAGGCTGAGAACTACTGATCTAAAAGGACTTCTAAAGTATCCTTTTCTTTTATATTTATATAACTATGTAAAAGATTAAATTTCATTTATATTCTCAATTTAAGCATATATTGCAACGATAGACAGCAGATACAAAGATGAGAATACACCTGTTTTCTCTTGAGTCACACATTTTAGAGATTTTCAAAAGGGTAAAAAAATGGCATTCTTCTCATTTAATGTCATCTTTAATTGGAGAACTATTATTTTTCAATAAAATACAAATAATTTATATTAATATAAATGAATCGTTTTTTACATTAATTAACATATTTTATAAATACATTTTAATCTCATAGTTTACATGGATAACTATAACTCACAAAGACAAAAGTACTTTGAGGCCCTCAATAACTTTTGATAATATAAAAATTTGAGAAGTGCTGATCTACATGTTTCTTTTTTAAATAATTTTATTGGATATAATTCACATGCCATACCATTAATAGAGCATATTGAGAAGGATTGTTCAATCAGCACCATGGTCAATTTCAGAACATTGTCTTTTTTCTCATGCCCATTGTTGTTAGCATCCTACCCCAGCAGCCAACATCTCCTGCCATGCCCGCGGATGATTATTAATGCAGTCACTGTCAATAGAGTTACCCACTCTGGATTTCATAAAGAGAAAATCATACAAAACACAAACAGAAACAATGACAAAATGAGACAGAGGAAAAAATCTTAATAGAAAAGAAAGTATTAAAAATGGAAACAGCTTTCAAATGGATCATATAGGGATCAAATGATAAGGTATTAACTACATCTGTCATAATTGATCTTATACTACTCTCTGTGGGGAAGCAATGTTCCATTGGTGCAGTGCCATCAGAGGGAATTCAAGGATGCCTCACTCGGCGTGGGGACCCTGTAAATGGATTTTGGGCGTCCATTCTCCTCCATAGCTTTTTAAGCCCAGGTGTTCACAATTTAAGATCTGATATGGTCCCCTCCTTTAGATTTGGATTTGATTATTTGCAATCCTTGGATCGCACAGATTAATGCACTTCTTTCATGTGGACTTAGTTGACCCATCACTTAGATGCTTGCTTGCTTGGAGACGAGAATTTAAAACCCAAGATAGTATTCATTCGTATGCCAGGCACCATCGGGTTTCTTCCCCATACTCTGCAGTAGCGCCCTTATCCGCAGGGCTCTCCTCAAGAAGGCTAGTATTACATCATGAGACCTAGGTGTTCTTAGACTGTGACTATGCTTAAGTGTGCGTCCAAAATCCATTAATAATACAGGTCTCTGGTCACTTTGGGGCCATCATTATTTTTGATAGAGAATATGATAAATCATCTCCATGGACAGGAGGCAATCCTATTGATAGTCTCATTAGTTTAGCCAGAGGTATAGACTTTGAAAACTGTTGAGAAAAGGATATTGTTCACGTACAGGTCAGCTTTTCAGACAGCAATACATGAATTGTTGATCTGTCAAGTTCAGTGCGTAAGTGACCGGCCACTATTCACAGGAGCAGCGAGGATTGCGGATAGGGCAACACTTTCAATAACACTCACTCACCAAAGGCAAAACCATGACTGCCAGGCTAACACATGTCATAAATAAGCAGAGTGTATTCACATAGTAAATATCTGGTAGTCCCAGGCCACCCATTATTCACTGGGCACCCTTAAAGCAAGAAATTGGAAGCAAAGGCCAACAAGCACAAAGTCTACAATCTTGGAACAGCGGTCATCTGCTCCCCATTGCTCCTGCTTCCTTTTCTGAACTTCCCAAACAAGTAGAATTTAGTGTGTCAAATACAAACGTGTGTAACACTGAAAAAGTCAGTTTCCTCTTCACTCACCTCAATTCACTGGTTCTTAACTCCAATATTCTGTGTCCAACATAAAAAAAGAATTAATAATATTATGGGTTAAATTATGTTACCCTGAAATATATGTTGTAAATTTAACCTCTAAACCTGTAGATGTAAATCCTGTTTGGAGACAAGGAATCATTTGTTATGCTAATTATACTATACTCCCAGAATCAGCCATCAAGTTGATTCCGACTCAGTGAAAGCCTATAGGACAGAGTAGAACTTCCCCTTTGGGTTTAAGAGACTGCACATTTTCGCAGATGCAGACGCATTCATTTTTCTCCCGTGGAACTGTTGATGGGTTCAAACCGCTGACCCACTAAGCCACCAGAGCTCCTGAAGATGAAAATAGAAAGGAGGAAATGATCCAAAAAGAAAGCAGGAAAATATGTTTCTCTGGAGACAGAGGGGAATCAAAATCCATATCCAACTGATATTGTGCAGATAAACATGGCCTAAGGGGGAGAAAAAGTAACTCAGCATTACTGAAACTTAAATTATAGACATGCCACTTCTCTCTGCAGAGCAATATGCTACAGAGAAATGCCAATGTCCACATGAAGTCACACTTCTTGCAGCTTCTCACACCTACTTGCTTGGCAAAAAGTTTTAAAAGTTGAAAATATGCATTTTTGCAGAAGGTGTAAGAAACCTTTTTTCCACTGTTATCTAAATGTAAAATAGTTTTGTTTGGGGAGACAATATCTTTGAAACATTAGCATGTAAAATCATTGACCAAGTCACCCCACTTTAGGAATCTATATTTGAGAAATAATCAAACACACGCAGTGATATTTTCACCAGGACGCTCTTTGTCACACTGCATGTGATTAAGAGAAAGACTTTGAAAACATCTTGCGGAAAAACCATTAGGGTGTGGTTAAATACATCATGGCATTTTAGACTTTATTGTTGTGAAAAATATTTGTTTAAACTTAACCTAATATATTATATGCTTCTCCTAAAATTAAATATATATGTGCATATCAATTTTAATCAACTTATCTGTACCTGTGTAAATTTAAATAATGACCAAAAATTTTAACAATAATTTCCTTACTAGAAGAATGCAATGTAAAAAAATGTAATTTGTAAAGTCATATGCTTCATTTACTTAATCATTTTTTGAAATGTTGAAAGAGTAGTAAATTAAATTGTTTTAAGGTTTACAGATAGGTAAACATATCCATAGGAGTAAAAGTTTATTTTTTGCAAGGAAAAGTATATCCTGCGAATACTTGTAGGAATCAGAACATAGTGTTTTCATAGAAGAGACTTGGGAAACTTCTAGCAGCACTAGGATATCTCAGATGAAAAATTGAATAATGTGTAGCCTTCAAGGTGTGTGAGAATAGAGTGATTTAATTTTTTCCCACTAAAGTTGAGATTTGGGGAGAAAAGTAGGATCAGCGACATGAGTGGCTGATTACATATAAATACAAAGTAAGTACAAAGTTATTGCTACGAGAGTTCCAGTTGATTCACATGCATGATATATTCCAAATTAAATATTTAAATATGTCTGTGATCAGTGTGTGACTGCAGGCAAGTTCTCTCAGTAATGTGTTTATCTTAGCCTCATTAGAGTACCTTAAAAAAAATCCAATCGGCTAGTGGGTGGAATAGGGGGGAGGGGAAGGGAAAAAAAGTCCAATCAAAACTGACTTTTGAAGGCATCTACTGACCAGTAAAATACAAGTCATCTTAGGGGGTCATGCCGTTGTTTTCTGTTATTCCAAAGGGATAATTTTGACAGATTTTCTTGAGGTACAGAGTACCCAGTAAGTTTTGGTGATTCCTGGAACTTAATATGAAGTTTTAAGAAAACTGTACACCTAAATTAGTGAAAAAATGGCCAGAAGTAACCAGACCCATGTCCATCTTAATGGTGCCCCTGCTCGTTCTTTAGGAGTAGCAAGGGCTCTCCTTAGAGAAATTCACTGGGAAACCACATCCTAGCTGTCCCATATCCCTAACTGTGTTGAGACTCTCCTTTTGGGCTGACCTTCGAGTTCACTATGCCTGCTGTCCTTTTGCAAGGCCTGGTTGCTCCTAAGAGCATTTCCAGAGTATGAAATCTCACCATCCTGGCTTCGAAGGAGCATTCTGATTGTACTTAGGCAATATAGATTTGTTTGCTCTTTGGGCAGACAATGGTACTTTCAATATTCTTCGCCAACACCATAATTCCACACATCATTCAGTCTTCATTATCCCTTGCCCAACTTTTTGATAGATGTGAGGTGACTGGAAATACCATAACTTGGGTCAGATGTACTTTGGTGCTCAGAGTGAGAGCCTTCCTGTTCCAGACTGAAAAACAGGCTTGTGCAGCAGATTTCTCCAGTGCAACGCACTGTTTGACTCCCTGTTGCTGCTTCCAGAGCATTGAAAGTGAATATGAGCAGAATGAAATCCTGAGCACTTCATTTTTTCCCCATTTATCATGATGCTGACTTTCATCCAGTGGTGAACATATTTGGTTTTGGTTTTTGACATTGAGTTGCAATCCACACCGCAAGCTGAGCTCCTTGGTATTGTGTCTCAGCGAATCTTTCCAGTCCTTCTTACTTTCAACAAGCGAGTGTGTTATCTTCAAATGACAGCTTGTTAATAAGACTTTCTCCCACACTGATTCTAGTCTTATTGATATCCAGCTTCTCAGATTATTCAGCAGGCATGAATATGTAGGGTGAAAGGCTATAACCCGGACATGCTACTTTCCTGTTTTTAAGCTACACCGCATTCCCCTTTTCTGTTTGAATACTGCCTCTTGTCCACATACAGGTTATGCGGGGGCACAATGAAGAGTTCTGGAATTCCCATTCTTCTCAAGGCTATCCATTGTTTGTTATGAGCCACTCAGACAAATGTATCTACATAGTTAATCAACCACAAGTCAGCCTCTTTTTGATATTCTCTGTTTTCAGCCACAATGAAATTGCTCTCAGCAATAATATCTTTCATTTTGCGTCCTTTTCTCAATCCAGCTTGAATTTCTGGCAATGTACTAATGCAACCATGGTTGAATTGTTTCTGCACAAGTTTACTTGTGTGCAATATTGATTATATTGTTCAATAACGTCTCCACTCTTTTGGGTCGCCTTTCTCTGGAATAGACACATATATGAATAGCTTCCAATTGGTTAGCCAAATTCCTTGGCAAGGAAGCGTGAGGGTTTCCAAGGCTTCAACAGTTTATTAAAACATGTCAGTTGGTAGTCTATCCATTCCAGGAGCCTTATTTGTCACTGATGACTTCCGGAAGCTTAGACTTCTTTCTATACCATTGGTTCTTGATCACATGCCATCTCTTGAAAGGATTGAATATCCATCAGTTATTTTTGGTGCACTAACTGTGTGTTTCTTCCATCATAATGTGTGCCTCCTGTATTGTTGTAAGACAAGGCGGGCTACTTCTTTAAAGATTTAAAGTCTCAGAAACCCAAAGAGGCAGTTATATTCTATCTATAGGATTACTGTCAGTTGGAATTTACATGATGGAAAGAAGGCTTGGGGTTTTTTTATGTTTAATATTTTGTCCATATAATCTTTTAATATTCTAACTACAGACTTTAATTGTTTGCCTTCAGTTCTATCAGATTAACATCATACATGTATATAGAACATCCTACCTAACAACACCACAATATACATTCTTCTCTAGAATACATGGAACATTCTCCAGAAAGGAGCTTAATTTAGGCCACAATGCAAGCCTTGAGAAATTCTTAAAAATAGGAAAACAACATAGCATCTTTTCAGCTCACAGTGTTATAAAATTAAAAGTAAACAATTGGAAGATTGAGGGTAGTGGGAGTAAAATACATGGAAACTGAATAACAACTTGCTTAAAAACTGGGTAATAGAAGAAATGAAAATTTAAGATTTACTGAATCAGGTGATAGTGAAAATACAACATATCAGAATGTTTTGGGATCACAACAAAAAGAGTGCTCAGAGGCAATTTAAAGCAATGAGTACCACATCGAATGAATAAAATCAACATCGTAACCCAATATCTACAACAATTAGGATAAGAACAGCAAAATAGGCCTATAATTACTGAAAGAAAAAGAAGTTTAGAACAGAAATAAATGAAACAGCAAAGCATCAATAAAACAAGCTGTTGACTGTGTCACTGGGGCTCCAAACACTCCAGAAGAGCTGCCTCAGATGGAACTTGGTCTCTCTATGAATGGATGAGAGGAGTGAAGAAAACGGAGGATGCATGGAAACAATTGAGTCCATTGTAATGATAAATCATAGACAACCTCTGTGGCCCTAAGAGGAGAAGAACTACATGGTACTGGAATACTAGAAACAACTGTTCTGAAAGAGATCTCAAAATCATAACGAGAAGCCTTACTGGTGGTGCAGAGAGTAGTGGAACCCAAGACTACGGCCCTTAGTCACCTTCCACGTCTGGAAATGAACTTACCTCCGTGGCTCAGTATTTTAGCCAAGCGGTTGTGAGGTCAATAAGGAGAACACTGACCCTAAAGAGATATGCACACCTTAAATAAGCCACCACTTGTAGTGAAAAGGGCAGCGGCAGAGTTCAAAAGGGTGAGAAAAAAAGGAATTGAAACGGGAAATATGAAAGTGGGGTAAATGATGTTACATTATTGAAATTAATGCTATGTACCAAAACATTAATAAATTCTTTGATGGAAAACTGGTGTGCTTTTATATCTGCCCAATTTATAATAAATTATAAAGTAATAAATTAGCCTAATATAGATAATTTAATGTTGAAAGAGTCATTTTCTGTGTTTCCACTCAAATATTAAAAGGTACCTTTTAAGGAATCTGATAGATATTTTGTTTGCTTGTTTATTTTTTGAATGAATGGCAAAAAACAAAACTAAGCTATCTCTCAAGGGTAAAATAATTGTTCAAAGACTGTTTGTCTCATTCCTATATCCCTACTTGTTTTCCAAGCACTTTTTCACTTTTATGATTAATGATTTAAGGGATACAAAATAAATTGTTTTTCAATTAAAAATCCCATTTCATTATGTTTAATATAAGCCAATGGCCTAAACACCACAGAAATATAAATATAAAGCTCCTCTTTGGTAGTCAGAAAATTTCTACCATTCTTTTTCCTCTTTAAAATTATATTGTTAGTCCTCTGTCCCCAAAGAATTTGATCTTGCAGTCATATGCCACATAACATCTACTCAGAACATCTGACACATGTACATGTACTAGTGCAGAGTGCAAAAATCCAATTGAAGAATGGTACGTAGAGAACACAACGCTTCCCACAGGTAAGACAAGGGGAATCTAATTCCTCTTGGGTACAAGGGATCGCACTGCCCGGTCAAAATATAAAACTAAAATATGTATGCCTGGCTAGGCATAATAACCATTTATATTAATGGTACGGTTTGTTCTATTTTTAAATGTACAAAGTAACAAATATGTTTCAACTCATAGGCAGCAACATGCAATATCATGTAAGAGCACAACTCTCAAGAGTTTTAGCATTATCTCTCTGCAATTTTCCTTAGAAAATATTTCCATGATGTGCTTCATGGCTCCCGAGGAAGGCAGAATCGCTGACACTGTTAGCAGCTACATACAAAGGAAAGGCAGAAATATTGATTCAGAAGTGAAGCAAGGTTATGAACAAGAGTAAAGTGGAAAATGAGTGAATGTTATCGCTCACGATTTAGGCTTGTCCCACATGGCAATTAGGATACTCAGAAAAGGAAAAGAAATGCTCTACATTGTAAAAGATTGGCTCCACTGAAAGCAACAGGGCTAATGAATGTGCCGGGGGATCTATAGTAGATATGGAAAAACTGCTAATAATATAATTTGAAAATGAAACATAAAGCGAATCCCTCTCGGCACACTCACGATCACCACTAAGCGCTAACATATTCCAGAGCCAGGCCCGGACTATTAGCTCGTGCAACATCGAAATCATCAGAAACCAAACCTGCCATTGAGTTGATGCAGAAGGACTAGGTAGAGATGACTTGGGATTTTCCGTTTTGTCACTTCTGATGGGCATAGGAAGGCCCCGAGGCCTCTGGCAGAGTGGCTGGTGATTTCCAACCGTGCCCTTCTGGTTAGCAGCCCAACCACTATGCCACCAAGGCTCCTATGTAAATCATATAACCTCTTAGTTCTCAGAACACTATCTTGAATATTGTTCTTGGAAGTCTTTTATTGACCCCCTATCACATTTTCATCAGTAAAATATGTATGTAACGTTTATTTTTACTTTGCAAATAATTATGGACCCATCAAGTACAGTGAGTTTCCTTTTGAATCGGTGCAGGGCCAGTGGTGCTACCTTCCGTTGTACACAGTCGTTAGGAGTTAGAACTGATTCAACAACACCTTACAGCAACAAAATTACTTTTAGTATCTAATCCATCAAAAACATATCGAAATCATTATAATTAGAAACATAAAGTAATATTTAATTGCGAAATTGATTTCTTAATGAGATGGTGATGCCTTTTTAGCAATTCGTGTATATATTTATAGAAAATAGTTATTTTCATCTATTTTAAGAAAACAAAATGACTTCTGTAGGCGAGTCAGTTGGTCATAGAGCAGCCCCATATTTGGCAGGGTGTAATATTTATGGAAGAAGCCGGCCACATCTTTCCTCTGTGGAGTAACTTGTGGGTTCAAACAGCCAATCTTTCATTTAGTCGTTGAGCATTTAACCAGGAATGCTTACTTCTATCATTAATGAAGGGAAATTAATAGCCAAAAGAAGAGTATGTTAAGGTATGTTAAGTGACGGCTAAGAGCTGAATTTTCAAATGTATTGTTAAATATATTATTTACAATAGAATCTAAAATACATTTCTGTAAAATTTCCCATTCTAATATCAAACCTATAGAGTAGCTTCATTGACCTCCAAGTTTATGGTTACTGCAGTTTCGAGATCATGGTATAGCAAGAGGACATAATTGACAGTGGTATTCCATGAGGAAGTTGCTACGAACGGAGTTAGTAACATCATAGACTTGAACATGTGTGCATCAATGGGCCAAAAAAGGATAATAAATGTAGTAACATCAAATGATAAATAGAGCCTCATAACTGAACGTAAGGGCTTAATAAGCATGTGGAGAAATCAGAACCTTCCTCTATTACTGAGGGGAATGCAAAAATGGTATAGCCCCTGTGGAAAAGTCACTTGTTCTTGTCCAAGATTTTGTCTTACCAGGCCCAAATCTCCCAGGATCAAAGTGAGTAAACGGAGTTAAACCACCTCCATTGTCTCTCCAGAAAAGAAGTATCGGTCGCAGAGAAGCTGCATTCATCATTTACGTAGCTCATGACACCAACAAAGGGGCAACAGAGAATATCAATTATGGATTAACCAACCTGTTCTCATCATTAATAAATTTCCTGAAAGGTTCGTAATTGTGTGTGCTAATATTTGCAATCCCTAGAAAGAAAATAAACTGTGAGAGAAACTACTCTGTAGTTATTACTTCTTTATCCTCTTTTAATATAAAATCCTTTGAAGTCTACAGTAAAAGCATCAGAATCTAAAGATATCAAGAGGTAAAATGTGAGAGTAAAGCCCGATAAAACTTTAATAAAAGAGGAAGGAATGACTTAGTTTGGATGTGAAATGAGTTTCCTGTGCAGACACTGTTCTAGATCCGGGTCAGCTGATATGCCATATGCAGTTCCTTCAGAAGGCACCCAGGGATCTGAAGTAAAATTGAAAATGAAAATGAAACGAACATCATTTCCTTTAATGGATACTATTCAGATAGTACTAGTTTCATTTGTTTGTGAAAATATACTTATGGCTCTTGAATAATTTGTAAATTGCTGTGAGGAACAGGAGTGGCTTCTCCATCTCAAAAGGTTGCTGATTCCTGCTCCAGATACTTGAGACAGAGCAATGAATGATAGAGAAAACTGCCAAGCTCAGATGGAGTTTGTATTCTAGGAGGGGCAGGAAAGGGAGGAGGAAGACAGAATACACATATGTATATGCATACATATTTATATACATGTACATATATGCACATGTATGTGTTTGTGATAAGGACAATGGAAAGACCACAATAAAACCAGCTAAGGAAGACTGGATATCATGGGAGTGGGCACATGGTCTCACATACATTTAAGTAGCGATACAAAAAAAGTGAGCAAGCAAACCTTATATCTCTCCAGAAAAAGCACATGATAGGTAGTGGACTAGGAAGAGTAAAGACTCTTCGGGAGCTTCGTTGGCATGTGTAAGTTCACATGACGGCAGCGAAATGAGAGCGAGCAGGAGTAGGAAGCAATGAGGTTAATGAAGTAGCAGGGACCGTCTTATCCCTTTCACCCTGAGTGATGAGTTTCACCACTGAAGGACTGTGAACAGAGGAAGGAAATAACCTTACTTCTCAAGAGGGTTATTTGTGTTTATTATACACATTGTTACAATAATATAAACAATACTTGATGATGGCTTGAAATAGAGTATAAATGATGGGGTGATGGACTTGGGTTAAGGATAGTATTTGAATGATGCAAGGTGAGAAATACAGCAGACAGAACAGGGGAAAGAAGAAGAAAGTAACAATTATAGATAAAGGTATAAATATACATATATAATGTAAATATATAAAGATATAAAAATAACTGTATCTGTCTATGTATGTATACATGTGTCAACTCAATAAATAAGCAGATGAACTTTGGGCCTCTACTTAAACCTTACCTCAGTATGAGAATGATTTATTCTAATAATGTGACAATGTGTGATACTCACCTTCCCAACACGATCGCTGAAGACAAAGCAGGTGCATAAGCAAATGTAGTGAAGAAAGCTGATGGTGCCCGGCTATCAAAAGATATAGTGCCTGGGACCTTAAAGGCTTGAAGATAAACAAGTGGCTATCTATCTGAGAAGTAACAAAGTCCACATGGAAGAAGCACACCAGCCTGTGTGATCATGAGGTGTCAATGGGAATGGGTATCAGATGTTCAAAAGCAAGCTATCAAATTGAAGGGAAGAGCATGGACAAAGTTGAGACCCAAAACCCACCTCTAAGATAATTAGATAGTACTTCATAGAAGGGCCACACGGTAGGAATGTTAAATCTAGGGAGCAGGATAACACTGATGAAACACATAACTATCCTCTAATTCTGTAACATTTCTTCCCCTTACTATTATGGTCTTTGATTTGCCTCATTAAACTTGTAGGCCTGCATATGTTCATCTGTACAATTAAGAGCGCTCCATGCATGAAAGCTAAGTAGATAACCCTTCTGTAACAGTAATGAGAGTAAAGATTCCCTGAGTGTCTGGAAGACTGGCGAGGGGGGTGGGAGGGATAATTGGGATCTGATAGTAATGATGACTGTATAACCCCACTTGAGGAGAAGGAATAACAGAATTGCTGGTCAATGGATTCACTGGATGGTGTAAGATACAGCAAATAATAATATGTAATAAAACAGGGTCTCTGGGGGTAGGGTGGGGAAGGGGGAATAAAGGGAAGCTGATATCAAAGAGTTTAAGAAGAAAGAAAATATATTGAAACTGATCGTGGTAGCATTTGTACAATTATGCTTATTTTAATTGAAATATGGATTGTTCCAATATCTGTAAGAGCTCCCAAGCTTCTTTTTTTAAAAGGAAAATATAAAAAATTTAATCTATGCAATTTGAAGTATGGAGTTGTCATTTACTATGATGAGAAAGGCTACAGAAAGAGTAGATTGGGAGATAATTTTAGGAATTTTATTTTGGACATATTACATTTAAATACCTATGAGATTTCTAAGTGGAACTGTTGAAAAGTTAGATATGTAAGTCCTGAATTCAGAGGAGGCATCTGGGATGAAGATACACATGTGAGAATCATTAGCATGGATAGGACATATGGAGAGCCTCCAGAGAAGGTTGCAGATACAAACAGAACACGAGGAATGAGGTCTAAGTGATTAGGAGCAAAAATCAAGGACAATGACAGGGATCAGCCAGTGAGACCATAGGGAAGAAACAAAAGCAACTGGTGTCCTGGAATCCAAACGAAGAATTCCACATTGGAAGAATTTCACTATAGATTAAACTGTGCCAAATAGCACAGGATTTGGAATTGCCTGTTACAGTTATGTGAAAATCATTGGTCACCTTCTGAAAGGCCTGTGTCAGTAGAATCTTGGGGCAAAAACCTAGAGTAAAGAGAGAAATTGAAGCATTTGAAGAAAATGGCAACATGTGAGTTCATGTGCACATAGTCAGACATATTAATCTATAGTAAGGATTCTAGAATACTGAAACCAATGATTACTAAAAATACAGGGTTATGGTTTTTACTTTTACCTATTGAATCAGAATCTATGAGACTGGAGCTAGAAAATATATTTGTGGTCATTTTAATATTAATCCAAAAATGAGAAAAATCTTGTGCTTAGAGAGAATTAAAATAAATTAGTAAAACCAAAAATGTCTCCAGAACCCCATTTCACTGGTATATATCAGTGAAATATATCAACCTTTTAATGAAGACTATCACCAGTTCTACACAACTTTCCAAATTATAGGGGCAATGGGAACACTTCTCTGTTCATCTTATGATGCCAACATTCCCCTGCTAGCAAACGAGCAAAGAGTTCAAGAGAACTGAAACAGATAAACAGACCTCATGAACATAAATACAAACACTCTCAGAAATATCCATATACCAATTTCAGCAATATATAAACTGACGAATAGGAAAGTCAGGTGGAGTGCATCAGAGAATGCAAATGCAGTTCAACATTCAGAAATCAATCAATAGAATACATCTGATTAGCAGCCTTAAAGAAAACAGCAGATGATTCGATCAATTAGTGCAGAGCAGCATTTTTTAAAATTCAACAGGCATTCTAGATAAAAATTCTTAATAAAATAGGAACATATAACAATTCCCTTAGCCTGATAAGAGTTATATACAAAAATCTGTAGCTAACATTGTATTTAATGATGCAAACCTAAATGCTTCATCCCAAAAGTTGGGGAAAGGATAAGAATTTCTACTTTAATCAGCCCTAGACAGAAAATATGGCAAAGAAAGGAAGGAGAAATTTTTTTTAAAAAACATAAAAACACAGCAGGAGGCATAAAACCAACCCTTTTCAGAGGTGAAATATTTTTAATGTAAAAATATCTCAAAGAATCTACAAAGGACCTGTTAGAACTGGTGTTTAGCAAAGTTACAGGCCACATGATCAATTAAAAGAATGTATTTTTATGAACTAGTAATAATGAATTGGAATAAAAAATATCAAAATTAGTTCATGTAAAATATCTAAAACAACAAAATAGGAAATAATAATTACGATAATAAACCATGTATAGAGTCTGTATTCTCAGAATTATATAATACTAATTCAATAAATCAATGAAGAGACATCTAATGTTTTAATATCAAAAGTTTCAACCAATAATCATGTCAATTCTCCAAAAATTGACCTATAGAATTAAAACAATACCAATCAAAATTCCAGAAGACTGTTTTCTGGATATGAGTAAGCTCATTATAATATATGTTTGGAAAGGGGAAGGATCCTGAAGAGTCAAAGCAAGTGTGACAAATGAGAATAAAGCAGGAGGAATTATTTCACTTAATTGTAAGACTTCCTACATAGCCAGTGTAATTAAGATGACATGTTGCAGACACAGAGAAAGATATCAAGATCAATAAAGAACCCAGAAACAGAATGCTATAAAAATGACTAATTGATTTTGACAGATGTTGGAAAATATTTAATAGTTAAATAATGGATTGAAATGAAAATGTATAAAAACAGTACTAGGATAATGGGCCATTGAATTAGAAGAAAATAGTAACATCAACAAAAAAGAAGAATCTTGCCCTAAACCTCATACACAGTGCAAAAAAACAACTCAAAATGTAGCGGAGAAGTAAATAGAAACTATAAAACTATGAAAATTTTAATAGGAAAAAAATAGGAGAAGTAGCTCATGACACAAGATGTTCTTAGAGATTACAGGTAAATAACAGGGGGGAAATGGTCCAGGCTTGAATCACGTGCATTGTTCATAGAAAAGGTGAATCACTAGGCTTAGTTCACGGGGTGAGCTACTCTTCTGACAGTAGCCACTGACGTCAGAAATGCCAGCGGCACTCCCCAATAGCAAAGACCCTGAACATACAGATGAAAGGGAACGAGGAGAGAGCATTTCTCCAAAGGAAACAGTCATTTTCCCCAGAGGTATTAAGAAGAAAAATCAATAGAAGCCTAGTGATACCTCTTCATATTTTTTAAAATGTTACATGGTGTTACAACCTATTTCAGAGATTAATAAACAGCGAAATCTTCTCCACTCCTAAATTCATATAATTTTGAGTCTCTACAATTCAACACTTTGATAACCTCTTTGCAATTTTACCATCCAGTAGCCAATTTACTTTGCTTTAATAAGACATATTACCAAAATACTGTACTTTCAAAGCCATAGATGCTCTCGCCCTCTCCCTCATTGCACCATGTTAAATAATGATATACATTTTCAATCTATCTATGGTGGATGTTAGAATATGGCAGCTGTATTTGTTTTGCACGATGTAAAGTGAATGATAACATCTCACAGGCTGATTTATTTCCTTCTTTTCTAGCCGCAATGCTCTTACGGTGCTATTTCAGCTTAAAAATATGGATATTGAAGCCCCAGCTGTTTCAACTCTGGAGACTAGTTCTTCCTAGGAACCAACACGTTACTTAAAATAGAAAGAAAAATACAAGACTACTTTGCAGGGCTACCTAAACCTAATAAACACCCAAAAAGAAAGAAAAACACGTAAATTGGGTTTTTTTAACATTGCAAGATTTCTTTTGGTAGGAACAAAATACGGGCATTCCCATGAAAATAACAAAATCGATTAAAGCAGGGATTCTTATTAGTGTTGTCCTTGTTATTCTCACAGACACAAAAAGACCTCATCCAAAGTTCAATTATATTTGTGGCATAACCAGTAGGTAAAGCAAATTATATATATCAAGCTAAATGTTTAGGATGTGAAGTAACAGACATTTCTTTTTAAAAATTGTTGTGTTTTATGGTTTTTTTAACTTTAAAAGAATATAACAGATTTTATCTCCATTAAGAAAATAATGCATGCAGAGGTTGAAGCAGTGATTTATACTGTGACATAATCTGTTTTTGACACAAAAAGTACTTGTCAAAAATGAGAGACAAAAAAGCAATATGCTAAGTGTTTTCAGGGGAGCAAGGAATAACTGGATTTATCAGTCGATAATACCTCTGACATAAATAATTATTGAAAAGTGACAGCTACATGATGTGATTTAGGTGCTCCAACCTCCTGCAACTAACGAGACCAGAAATATCCATTTTGTGTTTCGGAGTCATTTTGCTGTAACGTAATTGAACTCGTAGTCATTGCAACAAGTGCTATAGTAATTGCATTAGTAATGGGCCAGTCATATCGTGAATAACTTCCTTCATTGAATACTTGTGTTCACTGTGTAGCTGGTGCTCTGACTCAAAATGGGGTTCAATTTGGCAGTAGAGAAGCATAGATTTAATCCTTAATCTTCCATCTGTCTCGTATGAATAATTTTATTTTTCTGAATACAAAAAAGGAAAAGAAAAACCATGAGGTTAAATAATGATATGGAGTGTTAACTGGTCACGATTGACAAAAAAAATGGTGGAAGATTAATTTTGGAAGATGTGATGTAGTTGAGAGTCTGCAGAAAGGCAGTGTACTTTCATAAAAACCAAAGATCAATGTCTGTTTCTTATGGCTCTAGGAAAAAACAATGTCTTCTCAAAATATTTTTCTCAGAAGACACAAACTGCTTTGAGACTTCAAAAACTCACATTTACACATTTTTAACTGTTTCACTCTGGTGCAAACTATGGATTTTCATACTCCAAGTTCATTTTTACATGATAGTGTGAACTAGGGATTCAAAGAGGTGGCTGGTGACTTCTTACTTTTATAAGACCACCCTGCCCACCCAACTACCAACAAAAAACCCCTAGTAGTTTGTTGAATTTATTATCCTAAAGATTTGATTTTATGCTAATATTCTGTCTTCATTTTAGTAAGGGATTTAAGGTACCTCTCTAATGCACTTAATGCTGCTATAGCATGAAGAACAAGTGTAGACAGATATCTGCTCATTGTTGTATAATCACGTGATTCGTTTTGCATGTTCAAAATTGGCTAGATGCTAACTAAACCCAATACCCTCTTGGAGCACAAACTCTAGTTCATTTTCCTTTCTCCCTCAGAGTTAGGAACGATGTGTCTGAGTTCTAGCCAATGTAATACAGAGAATTAAAGGATGCTACCGTCAGGGCCAAATCCCATTCTTTCTGTACCTTCCCTTATGACGGAACAATGTCTGATTGCTAGAGGAAGGAATAGCCAGGATACATGGAGGCCTAGCTGAATCCACAAATACGCTTGAGGAAGTCTGCTCATATGGCGTGCTGCGGAGCAACAAGCTCTTCTTGTATTAAACAAATGTAGAGTGAGAATGTCTCTAATTCACTAGCGTAAAGTCGTGTTAGCTAATACATGCCTCACTCTAAAGGCGAGTTAATGTACTTATTAAGTTTAGCTTGGTCCTCTGGTGATCTACCTGAGAAGAGCTTGCCCTTGTTTCTGCTCCTCGTGGGCGTGAACCTCTCTGCACACACATATGGAATAGACTGGGCCCTAGCTGAGAGTCTGGTGAGGAGCCTGGATTAGAACTGAAAGCAGAGCCATCAGCTGCGCCCGTCTGAAGTCATGTAAACCTGACTGAAACGGAAGATCTGTAAACAAGAAGAGAGCATCCTTGTGCTGAATCGTGACGTTTGGAGGTGGTTTGCCAAATGCAACAATGTAGCAATAGTGGGGTGATACAGAGAATCCTAATGTAGTGTGGTTAAGAGTACAGATTGTGAATGCAACCCGTTTTCTGTCCAATCTCTACCATTCACCGGTTACGTTTTATGGGAGCAAGTTATTTAAGCTATGCTTCAGTCATCTTAATCATAAAATGAGACAATAATAGAATTTATCTCAAAAATCGAATATGTCAAAGTTCCTACAACAGTAGCTAGCACACAGTTACTACGTTACTAGTGTGTTTGATAAATAAAATAAACCAATCAATGTGTTGAGAAAGCACTTCTATCAAGAACGTAACCACGTTATGAAGTTGTCTTATTCGAGCCCGAGAAATGTGTCCAAAGTGTGATTCTTGATTGTTGACAATAAGTGGCCTTGGAGAGAATGTTAAGCACAATTGCAATGTGCATAGGACTCCACAAGCAAGCTAAAATTAGTTTGGAAAATAACTAGAACTGTTATCCCTCTACCTGTAATTTTTGCTTCTTCTTCTTGAGTATAATTAAACCACATTTTTAGGTCTCCCTGGTAAAAAACATGGCCATTTCTACATTGGCTTCTTCGGCCGGTCGGTTCTTGGTGTGGGTTTGGCAAACGTGCTTCCCTGCTGGAGGAGAGCAACTCTAATTAATTTAGGGTTCTTAATGTAGGAGGGTGACTCTGGTAAGGTCAAGGCTAACAATTCTGTTTCAAATCAAATATAACCTCTGCACCAGGAAGGAAGTGTTTCATTCCTGTAATTTCTATTCTATCTTGAGAAAATCACTCAGTAAGCAACTTCAGATCTTAATTCTCCATTACTTACTGAAAAGTTTTGTTTGCCGCTTAGGAAGCAATGTCCAAAACACTTCTCAGAAAAGATGCTTACCCAAAAGAAACTTTAGAATTATGTATGTCCACCCTGCAGCCATGCAGGCAGGGGAAGTTCTCATGATTGAAGGCCAAATGTACCCAATGCAATGATCACTTTGTAAAAAGAAAAAAACAGCAACAACAAAAAAAAAAACACTTTAGAAACTGTGTATAATCTTCCAATCAGATACACTATCACCCAATTTTGTAACTATTACTTAAATATCTACCAATTGTTGAATTTTTATTAAAACTCCATATATAAACACTGTGAATTGTCTCCCCCTTGTCTCAGTTAAGAATCCTCTGTAAATTGACGCCTCTCTCAATAAAAGCTCTTTTCTTTTCATTTCAATCAGACTCTCCCAGTTTTTTCTAAGACACTGTAGTCAAAGCCAGTATAATAAAATGTTTAAGGGTTATGTTTGTTCAATTATTCCTTCAGATGAGTCAAAATCCTGTTTTTTAATTCTGGATTTAAAAACCTAGGTTTTAACAACCTAGGACTTGGACCCTGGCCCAGACACTGGATTTCACTTTTCTCATCAATGACATAGAACCAATAATAGTGCTTAGGAACCCCGATGCTATCATGGTAAAGTAGTCTGATCTCTGCTGCTAACTGAAAGCTCGGTGGTTCAGCCCACCAGAGGCTCCGTAGAAGAAAAGACCAGCTGTTCTGTTCCCATAAAGGTTACAGCCCAGGAGGGTGGCACAGTTTTACTCTCACATGACTCTGTAAGTCAGAATCATCAGTACGCAATAGTATTTAGCTCCAAAAAGTTCTTTCCAGAACTGTTAGCTGCTGTATAGAAAATATTTTCATACAGTATGTAATTTACACTTGTAATTTACTATAAATCGAAACAGATTAATTATTATTAATTTGGGCAAACAATTTTATGATCTATAAGGTCAGTTTTAGCGTACTGTAGTTTGTAACTTCAAAGTATTATTTATGCAAATTCACCAAAAGGTAACCTTCTTTGTTTGATTTAGGCAAAGTGGATTTTTAAAAAAGAGAATGTAAAACCAACAAAAAACAAAACTGTAATATTTCTCTCCTGAAATACCACAAATTTCTTCAGCTTTTATGGTCATATTTTATTGGCATATCATTATAATATAAATCATAAAAAGGATTCTTTTCATTATGTCTATGTTATCTTCTATTTTATTCTTATGTAAATGTCTCTACCTTGTATTTGTTAACAATATTTATGTTATTAATCAAAAGAGCCCTCAAGTCACATTTATTTCAATAGCCAATTAATTTTAAAAGTACTGGGTGTGGATTATTTGAACCAGTAAGCCACAGTGTTTTGATCTTTTACATGAAAATAACTGTAATGCCCCAGCTTGACTGAGAAAAGATATAAAAAGAATGATTGCTATAAATCAGAAAACATTCATGACTTGCTGGAGGTGTAACAACTGTTGATTTAAAGTTTGCATCTTTGATAACATGATGCTGCTGGGAAGATAACATCTTTTTGACAAAGCGGTGAACATAAAAATTACAAGGATTTACTCAATATTTAGATATTTTCTCTGTATCACTTACAGGAATAAACTATTGTATGCACTTACACCAAAATTGAATTATACTATACCTCATCAAGAAATTTTACAATAAATTCAGTATTTCCTTGTTACAGAGGTATACTGCAGATGTGTCACATCACAAATACAAATAACTTAAATAACCCTCAGTTTAGAGAAATGGTCTACTATCGTTATGTACAAGTAGTTTCTACTATTGCAATACAAACACAGAATCTAGCACACACCTGGAGTATTATTCATTCTCTTCTATTATCAGCTGGAAGTCAGTGATTGAAAAATTAGGTGACAAAACAGAAAAGGTATTGCATTGACTGGGGAAGAAAACACATCTCAAAAGTTAAATTTTGAAAATGTATACAAGAGAATAACGTTACCAAGCAGTATGAAATAATAATAGTGTTTTTATGTATCTAAAAGTTGCTGCATTATGTACCTATCCTTCACTGTTGACTCACAAACTAGGAAATTTTATGCTGAAGTTTTGTGTTTCTCATATATCAGTGAAGTGCACACAGAACATCATCAAGGAAGAGCCATAGAATAAAATTCCAATCCTCTATTCAGAGTAAAACTAAGAGGTCAAAAGGGAAATAGAGAGCCCAGGAAAAGAAACTCAATGTTCTGACATTCTGAGAGAGAGATGAACAGTTATATAGAAAAGTGGGGTAAGAAGAAGGTGAGCGCGATGGCAGGATTAGGGATTATGTATAGGAAAACAGCAAATTGAACAGTGCAAGGTTAGCTAATCCACCCTCCAACCTAGAAAGTGATCCTCTGAAACATCTCCCTGGATAACCGTGCTGAGGCATGCTGCTCAAATACTCCTGCAAGACCACTCTGGCAAACACACATTTTGTTGCAAATAGCATCCTTGACTCCTCCATTGTTGGCTATTCAGGTTCTAAATGTTCCAGGAATGTCAGAAGGCTCCAAACAGCAGGCAGTACACTTCTGAAGGCAAAATAGAAAACAAAGTAGATAGTAGTCAAAAAGTAAATAGGTAGCTAAATAGTAATCAATGAAGCCTCGATTCAGACTCAGGTGAGTTATTTCAATCATGCCAATCACCCCAGTTTTGAGAAACTATCACACAGTAATATTGAGAATGACACAAGTAGTGATATAATATGTCTCTTCCCTTAAACGAAACTCATTTTGCTTCCTTTTTTCCTGTGAATTTCACTTAACTTATTAACAGTTTTGCTTTTTATTGAATATTTTAAAAATATTTTTTTCTCTTTACCCAAGACTTTCTTGCAATATCATTGTGCTACATACGCACTCCACTGCCCTACCCAATTGGAATATATTTTAATACTCAAATATATTTTTAATACTCAAATAAAATTATTTGAATTTTATTAAAATTAATACTCAATAATTAAAATTAATACTCAAATAAAATTATTTGAATCCCAAGCCAGGTGCTCAGGAAATTCCAAACCCCAGTTGCCTTACCTCCTAAGAACTAGATTGAGGTTGCCTACATTCCTTCTAGATAACGCTCACCCTGTAGTTTTATCCTGCGTTTCTGCCTTCATTCCTCAAGCTGTGTGTGCAAAAAAAAGTTATTGAAGGTTTCAAAAGAACAGAAAGCAGCTTTAAGTTGAACATCAGACATCATGGTTCATTAAGGGATGTTTTCAACAAATATTTAGTAGGCATCTACCGTGTGCCATCATTGTTCAAAACCATGGAGAAACGGTAGTAAACACAACAGATGAAACTCCCTGCTTTAATCAAGCTTGCAGTTTCATGAGGGAGACAGATAATAAGCAAAGTACACAAGCAAAATGTATAAATTATAGAATGATAGGTGTTATTAAAAGAGACTCTGTGGAAGAAAACAGATTTATATGAGACAGCGGGAAAGAAGATTGACTGAAGGTATTATTTTGGTAATAGAATCAAGAAAATAAGGGGGGAACCTAGATATATGCTGATAAAGTATGTCTTAGAAATAAGAAAAAAAAGACTTTGATATAGGTGTTCCACCTTGAACTTGAGCTAGGCCTTCCCCTTGGAAGTTAGTGTTCTGGTAAGGAAGATGATAGGACTATGGTTCTTAATACCTCCTTCCCAGAATTTCTCTCAGGTAGCAGATGAGCAACTCAGAAATTATTTTTATTTCATTAGAAAATAATGGTGGTTCTCTTTATTATAACGGAATATTATAATATTCAAAATTCTGTCTTAGAGTCTAGCTCGGTATAACTGAAAATTATTACATACATACATACACATACACAAAACCAATCTTTGTTACAACACACAAATCCAATTCCAACCTCTGGTTATAAGATCATAGCCAATTAGAGTTGTGTTAGGGCTAGGATGAGGGTGAGGGTTAGGGTTAGGGTTAGGTTAGGGATTAAAACAAGATCATAACCATCTGCCCTCACTTTGACTCTCTAGTTGTACTCCAATTGTCCACCGCCCTTGAACTCTTTAATAGAAGTGGTGCCTCCTAATTCAGAACGATTCCAGCATCTTAATTGTGAACAATGTGTTTACATTGAACCAAATTCAAAACAAAAAAAGAGTGATAAAAATAAAAACACAGAAATAATTCATCTGATGGACTAATGGATCATGTAAACATTCTAAGACCAAAACACGTAGATGGTGCATGTTTGTTGACCACTATCAACTGCTCTGAGCAGCATCACAGTAGGATGTCATGAACATGACGAGTGGAAAATGTGGAACATAATTCAAAAGCATTAAAAAGATCATATTAGATGGCATGGAAACCTGGTCATCCAAGCCAAGACATGAAAATGGAACCAAAAAGATGTCCCATCACCGGCTAAGCAGCATGACACTGCAAAGGAGGCACAAGAGGAATACATAGACCATATCCCAGGCCCTGTCAGCAAGGGCAAGTGGAAGAATAAGGATCAAGTTCTCATCTATTCTTCCAGAGGAGTAAATTTCAGAACAAGATGCTTAATGCAAGATTTAAGAATGGTGATGCCTCGTTCAAAAGCAGATACTAAAATAGATCATAAAGATAAGTTATTCGTGATTAATGAGGCCTACTAAATGAAAAACTAATAAGTGCATCTATTTTGAGGCCAAGAAAAAGCAGCATCTTTATATGTGGCTTTCAAATTCACCTCACGGACCATCTGCTAAATTCCTTGTTCAGAATAATCATACCCTAGCTGAACTCAAGTTGACTGGAAGCTGTTTGCAGGTTTCTCGGCCCCTTTTGTGTCTTGACCCTGTATTGGATGAATCCCACAGGATACTTTGTTAAAAGACTGCTAAATTCAGATCTTCTGGATGCCCCACTGTCGCCCCAGCTGACCTCCTTGTCAGCCCTTTATGAATCATGTGTTTGCTTTCAGCATTGTGGATAATCGGTTATGGGTGCAGAATTTCCAGATTATAGAGGAAGATGCTGCTCTGGTAGAGATAGGGAACGTTTTGTCTTAAACTTTATCCAGATTTTCCAGGGAAGGCTCAGAGCACCAACTTCATAGGAAAACCCTATTCAGTCACCAAACACGCAGCCGTATCAAGAAATCCATCACAGCTGCAAAATACAAAGCACGACAGCAAGGGAGGAGGTGCAGAAACGGAGAAAGAAAGAGCCCACGACTGAGCTGCCCATGGTCCCCTGCAGATGTGCTCAACCCCCAGCCGAGGAAAAGTCCATCAAAATTGAGTGGGTGAAATCAGAGCCCCGGGTGGGATTGAAAACCAGGAAGAAAAAGATCTACAAAAGGCAACGAAAAATGCCACAGAAGATGAGCAGTGGGGGTGCGAAAGGAGTCCAGTTGTTTTGTATTTAATTTACATTCAGAGTGTTAATATTTCCATTATCCAGAGCTGTGTAACTCATGCAATTTTAAAGAAAAAAATGAAATACCAGAATCATTTTGTATGGATTTAATGGTGTCGGTATGTTTCTAAATAAAATGGTATCACAACTCAAAAACAAACAAACAGGTTAACCTCTTGGAAAGATCAGGTGGGATCCCCACGAAAGCTTCAGCTCTGAGTCTGAACAGGGGATATGGGATACATGATGAAATACTGAGGGGATTGGAGTGGATTATTTTAATCATAAGGTGTATGACTCATTGTATGTAAAACTATGACCATCTCTGTAAACCTTCACCTAATTCACAGTAATTTTTAATAAAAAAGTTAAAAATATTCTATTCAGAATATTCAAAAGTAACCCCAAAGCCTTACGTTCTTAGTGGTGACAACATTCCAATCATAATAAACTGGGTTCCTGGAGGTACTGTTTGCATTGTCTAGACATAAAAACAAAGCGAACAGAAAAGCATGGGTCTGGTTTGATGAGACCAAAAGAGTGAAGGGGAGAAGAGATCTCCCGGGCCACGTCTAACTCCCGTTGGGGGCTTTCCGAAGTGTTGTACAGCAGCAGCAGACTGTCATCAGCTGGAAGGTCCTCAAAAGGAATAGGGAGAGGTGTTTTTGGGTAAGGAAAAGATGGTACCCATCCCATGGTGTGCACCACCTCCACAACTTCTTCTAGGCCAGTAGGCTGAAATAGCCGCGTCATTTACATAAGAAGGAAAAGAAGGAAGTGAATAAATGCTGAAAAGAGTCACAACTCTCTGGAATATCAAAGACTCAGATTAGTGCTAGGGGACATCACATTGGTTCCAGCGCATGGAAACATTATGGACAGAAGACGGAAACACTGCCAGGGTCAGGCTGCATTCACAATCACTTCTATGAGTCATCCCAGTGATGCAGCCTCGGTGTGGTGCCAATGCAGGGTCATGAGGCCCTGGCTTCTCAAAGCAGGGTGGGTCATCATGACACGGATGGAGAAAAGGCTTACAGGAGCAAAGCCTTTGGGACTTGGACTTGCTGATGGGCTCTGACCCAAAATGAGAAGGAAGCACCGCAAATGCCATTGGTCATCATCAGAACTTGGAATGCATAGACTACGACGCTAGGAAATTCAGAAGTTGTGAAAAATGAAAGGAAACACATAAAGATTGATGGTCTAGGCTTTAGTGAGCTGAAATGGACTGGTATTAGCCATTTTGAATGAAAAAATCTTATGAATTATGATGCTGGGAATGATAGATTCAAGAGGAATGGTGTCTGATTTATTGTCAAAAAGGACATTTCACTGCTGTTTGTGATAGCATAATATCTATCCAAATGCAAGTTAATAAGTCAATATACTATATATACTTCAGTATAAGCTGACCCGAATATCAGCCGAGGCACCTAATTTTACCACAAAAATGGCATTAAAATGTGCCGAAAAACTCCACTTATACACAAATATTTATGATAATTATTATTCAAATTTATACACCAATCACTAATGCTACTGATGCAGAAATTAAAGATTTCTACCAACTCTTCATTCTGAACTTGGTTAATTATGCAATCAAGATGCATTGATTATTATTGGAAATTGGATCACAAAAGTTAGAAGCCGAGAAGAAGGAACAGTATAGAAATGATGCTAGAGATTGCATTAGAGACTTTTGCAAGACCAATGCAAATATATTTTTTTCAAAGCAAATACCATTGTTCAATATAAAAAGTGACTGTCCACATAGACTTCTCCATATGGAATATGTAGGAAACAAAATTGATTCCATCTGTAAGAAGAAACAAGGAGGAAGCTCAATATTAGCAGGTAAGCCAGACCAGGGAATGACTGTAAAACAGGACATCATTTGTTTATATGTAATTTGACTGTGAAGCAGAAATTAAACAAGTCCACCAGAGCCAAAATAGGACTTGAGTAGATCCCACCTGAGAATATCGCAAGGACAGATTTGATACATTGAACACAACATGAACGATGAGACCTGAGTTGCTGAGACAACATCAAGAACATCATTCATCATCGTGCCTATCTATCTCCTGGAGGGTTTGTGCTCTTTCATTGCACTATTCTTTACCAAGCATGGTGTTCGTTTCCAAAGACTGCTCACCCCTGATGATATAACCAAAGTATGGGAGGTGAAGCCTTGTCACTCGCACATCCAAGGAGTATTCTGACTGGACTTCCTCCAAAAGAGATCCGAGGGTTCTTATAGGACTGCATATTACGCTCAATATGCTTCACCAACACTATAATTCAAAGCCAGGAATTCTGCTCTGAGTTTTCTTCATTGCCTGATTTTCAGCTGGGTATAAATCAATGAAAATATAATGACTTTGTGAGTCAGGAGCACTTTAGTCCTCAAGGTGATTTACTTATCTCGTTTAACATGTAAAGAGGACTTCTGCAGCAGATTTGCGCAAAGCAATATTGTAGTTGACTTCTTGACTACTGCTTCCATGGGTGTTGATTGTGGAGTCAAGTAAAAACATCTTTGTCAACTTCAAAAAAATAAAAGAAAACAACATCATTCATGAAGAAAGCAAAAGATCATTAAAAGCATAGGAAAGAAGAAAAGATCAAAGTGAATGTCAGAAGAGACTCTGAAATTTGCTCTTAATCCTAGAGTAGCTAAAGCAAATGGGGGCGGGGCTTAGAAAGTCAAAGAGTTAAACAGAACATTTCAAATGGCAGATTGAGAAGACAAAGTAAAATATTATAATGAAATATACAAAATGAATAACACATTCAGCATATCTTAAATGGAAAGAACTCAAGAAAAAAAATCAAGCCTCAAGATGAAATTCTAAAAGATTCTATGGCCAAAATATTGAGTGATACAGTCGCTGTACCAAAAAGAACTAGTTGACACGCAACCATTTCAAGAGGTAGCATATAAACAAGAATCAAAGTTACTAGAGAAAGAAGTTCAAGCTACACTGAGAGCCTTAACCAAAAACAAGGCTCCAGGATAGTCAATAGAATAGCAATTAAAATGTTTCAACAAGCTCACGAAGCATAGAAGCACTCACTGGTCTATGCCAGGAAATTTAGTAAACAGCTACTTGGTCAACTGACTGGAAGAGATCCATATTTGTACCCATTCCAAAGAAAGGCGACATGCTCATATTATAGAACCAGATCATTGATATAACATACAAGTAAAATTTTGCTGAATATCGTCCAACAACAGTTGCAGCAGAATATCAACAGGGAGCTTCAGGTCCAACTTGGAAGAGAGCATGTAACGAGTAATATCATTGCTGATATCAGATGAATCTTGGATGAAATGAGAGATTTCCAAAAAGATGTTTACTTGCGTTTTATTGACTATGGAAAGGCGTTCAACTATTTAGATCTCAACAAACTAAGGATAGACTTAAAAAGAATAGGAATTCCAGAGCACTTTGTCATGCGCCTGTGGAACTTGTACCTGGATCAAGGAGCTCTTTTACAAACAGATCAAGAGAATACCGCATAACTAAAAGTGAGGATAGATGTGCATTGGGGTTGTGTCCACCAGCCATATTTACTCAATTTGTATGCTAAGCAAATCATCAGAGGAGCTGGATTACAGGAAGAAGGCGGTGGCTTATTAACAATCTGTGATGTACAGATGACACCACTTTGCTTGCTGAAAGTGAGGAGCACTTGCTGATGAAGATCAAGTCAGCCTTCAGTAGGGATTACAATTCAATGTGAAGAAGACCAAACTCCTCATGATGGGACCAATAGGTAGCATCATGATAAATAAAGAAAAGGTTGTCTAGAATTTTATCTTGCTTGAATCTGCAAACAATGCTCATGGAAACAGCAATTAAGAAATCAAAGGACACGTGCATTAGGTCAATCTGCTGCACAAAACCTCTTTAAAGTGTTGCAAAGCAAGGGTGTTACTTTGTGGACTAAGGTGCGCCTGACTCGTCATATTTTCAGTCATCTCATATAATAGTGAAAGTTTGGTGTTCAATAAGGAAGACCAAAGAATAAACATTGGATATGAATTATGATGCTGGCAAAGATTGAAAGTGGCAAAAGAACAAAGAGATTTATCATGGAAGAAGTAGAGCCAGAACTCTCCTTAGAGGCAAGGATGATTAAACTTTGTCTCAAGTACGTTAGACAAGTTGTCAGGAGAGACCAGTTCCCAGAGAACAGCCCGTCTCCTAAAGTAGAGGGCCAGTGAAAAAGAAGGCCTTGCTCAAGATGGATCAACACAGTGGCTGCAACAGCAGGTTCAAGTGTAAGAACAATTATGAGCATGGTGCAAGACCAGGCAGTGTTTTGTTCGGATTTATGTAGCAAAGAGTTGGAACTGGCGATTTTGATTTCAGGTTCTCATCCATATAGTTCAATTTTCAAAAATTGTATGTTGAGCATAGAGTTTGAAAAAGTATACGGAAATAACAAAACCCCAACCACATCTGTTCCGGTTTTAAACCACGCAGTATCCCTCTGGGCTGTCTTATCCACTGGCAATGTCCGTGCATAGAGTATTATAGACGCTGATGCAGGAGGACAGGTTTGACCCCATTTGACTCAAAATGTATCACTGGTATTACAAAATTCTATCATATGATCTCCAACATTGTTTCCATCACCACAGCCATCTTTTCCAAACTCAAAATCATCTTTTTATCCAAATTTCTAACCACTAGTAATTGACAATACATCTTGATAGCACATCTCATCAAATTGAGAATGCAGAACACGGTCAAACTCTTTAAGTCCCTCATCTTTGGCATTAGTGGCCAAAGTGTACATTTGAATAATAGTCATATTAGTTGGTCTTCCTTGAAGACGTCTGGTCATTATCCTACCTCTGCTCATCTTGTACTTCAATTACTGTTGCCACCAGTGCTGTGAAGTCAGCTCCAACTCAGAGAAGGAAATCTCACAGCCCCTGAATCCATGCCGACTCCCAGAAACTCCAGAGAACAAGAACTGCCCCCAGGAAGTTCAGGCGCCATCTTTCCCCTCAGGAGTGCTGGTGGTTTCACTCTGCTGACCTTGGGGTTAGCAGCCCCAGAGTGAAACACTGTCTTGTCCTGCAACACTTCCACAAATGTTACGTTGGAGTCCTCTGTCGCAGCCATTGTGGCAAGCTGTCTTCTGGAAAGTTACTCTTTTTTTGCTGCCTGTCTACTTGACCAAGCACAGTGTGCTTTTTCAGGAACTGGTCTCTCCTGAGAACATATCCAAAGTATGTGAGACAATGTCTTGCCATCTTTGCTTCTAAGGAGCATTCTGGTTGTACTTCTGTCCAAGACAGGTTTGTTTGTTCTTCCGTTAGGCCGTGGTACTTGCACTATTCATCCCCAGCACCATAATTCAAATACATCACTCTTTAGCGAAGACCCTGATTTAGGCCGAGCACACGTGAGTCCTCGATATAGCATCCATGGTCCTCATTTCAAAGAACCCTGTGCAGCAGAGTGTCCAATAGAATGCCTTGTTTGAGTTCTTGACTAGTGCTGTAATGAGCATTGATTATGGGTGCAAGCAAGATACAGTCCTGGGAAATGTCAATATTTGCTCCATTTATCATGATGTGATGAGGATCTCAGTCTTCACACTGAGTTGCAGTCCATACAGAAGGCGGCAGTCACTCGTCTTCATTAACAAGAGCTTCCCATCTTCTCTTTCAGCCACCAAGGCTGTGTTATCTGCAGATTGTTAATAAACCTGATGTACTGCGGTATCGATGTTGAAATGTTCGTTTCTAATGATGAATGCCTGACACTGTGACATTGCAGCAATACTAAACCAATGACTGGATTCAAAGCGGCTAGGATCAGTGCATTTCGCCTCACAAAAGTGTAGGATGTGGCTTTGTATGCCTTCCATTTCATTTTTGATGACTTCCAATTTTCCTAGATTTGTACTTTATACATTCCAACTTCTGAATAGCAATGGATGTTTGCCAGTGTCTCTTCTCATCTTGCGTCATGTCACACCCGCAGATGAAGGTCTCAAAAGCCGCCGTCCACTACGGCGTTCACCTCTGCTCTGAGGAGATGGCTTCTCCAGCCTTATCTGGAATACCTTCTAACCTGAGGGGCCCACCTTCGGCACCAAAAGTTAAGTTAAAAAATATTGCCAAAAACATCACAGAAATCTTTACTAAACAAAAATTTCAAAATATGAAGCTATTGTTCTCTAGCTAGGTCTATAGACTTCTGAAGGTGGTTTCCATCTCTGTAATCCTTCCTGAAGAATGTGCTCTTTGATTTAGACTAAATCAAAACTTTGGGCATCCTCGGGAGCCTACAACAATATTCTGTCTAAATATTCTTTGAATTTTGTCAATATCACAATGACTGAAGGGGTGATATCAGGGCTGTAGGGCAGATGGGATAAGGTTTCCTATTAAGTTCTTGTAGGATAATTTGCTTCCCACAAAGAATGAGCAGGTGCACTGTTGTGATGGGAAAATTCCTTGACACAATTTTACTGGACCTTTCCTCACCGAATGATTGTGCTATGCCCTTATAGAAAATCTATCAAGATTAGTCCTTTGCACCCTCCAGGCATCGCCACTCTCACCACTGGTCATGAAGGGGTCATCTGTCCTGGGTTCCCTGTGTTTCCAACTCCTATCTGTACCTATGTACATCCTCTGGTCTAGCCACATTTGTAAGGTACAATTGGGATCATGATAGTGGGGGGGAGGAAGCATTTAAGAACTAGAGGAAAGTTGTATGTTCATCTTTGCTACCCTACACACTGACTGGTCATCTCTTCCCCACAACCCTTCAGTAAGGGGGTGTCTGGTTGGCTGCCAATGGGCTTTGAGTCTCCACTCTGCACTCACCCACATTTTCAATGGTATGAGTTTTTGTTCCTTGATGCTTGATACCCGATCCCTTCGACAGCTTGTGGTCACACAGGCTGGTGTGTTTCTTCCATGTGGGCTTTGTTGCTTCTAGATGGGCACTTGTTTATCTTTGAGCCTTTAAGACCCCAGGCATTACATCTTTTGATAGCCTGGCACCATCAGCTTTCTTCACCACATTTTCTTATGCACACGTTTGTCTTCAGTGATTGTATCAGGAAGGTGGGCACCCACTGATGTGATTTTTAGTTCTTTGATGTCTAATAACTGGTCCCTTGTACACCTCATGGTCACACAGGCTAGTGTGCTTCTTCCCTGTGGGCTTTGATGCTTCTCAGCTAGATGGCCGCTTGTTTATCTTCAAGCCTTTAAGACCCCAGACGCTATGTGGTAGAAAGGGGGAGCTGATTACAAGAATCTACGTATAGCCTCCTCCCTGGGAGAGGGACAGCAGAGAAGAAGGTAGGGCAAAACATCAGACAGTGTAATAGATGACAAAATAATAATAATTTATGAATTATGAAGGGTTCGTGAGTTAAGGGGTAGTGGGGAGGAAGGGGGAAAATGAGCAGCAGACATTAAGGGCTCAAGTAGAAGGCAAGTGTTTGGAGAATGATGATGGCAACAAATGTATATATGTTCTTGACACAATGGATGTATGTCTGGATTGTGATAAGAATTGTATGAGTCCCCAATCAAATGATTAAATTTTAAAAAAGACAATAAAATGAAAAAAAGATTTGTCCTTTGAAGTCTGCCCATGCCCCCAAGTGATCAAAATCTTCTGAACTGACCTTTCTGCCTTTCCTTTAACTTGTCCTTGGAAGCGACTACTTGAGTAGACCTTGTTGGAAGTGTTCCAATGGACTGACACGAGAGTATCACTGAACTACCTTGTTGGCAGTCAGTCGCTGATGGCTGAGCCAGGTATAAACCAGTTTGTTTGGAAGGAACTCATTCGTGTCTGAACTGGAACCATAGCAGCAATACTTTTGTTTTGGTTTTTTTTTTCTGATTCTAGTATGTAAAATGATGTCCCCTGCTCTTCATAAGATTTTTAGTGGTTAATTTTTCAGTAGTGAAATGCCTCTTCCTTCTTCTTAGCTTCTCTTAGGCTGGAAGCTCCACTACAGCCTGTCTACCGTCAGTCACCTTTCTGGGATTTAAAATCCTGGTGACTTCGTCAAGCCCCACAGCCATACATGAGCCAGGGCCTGACAGAGCAGTGGGGGATCAATGTAGTGAAATATAAGTGTTCTGTAGGATTTTAAAATATTTCTCTTTTTTGTTTTCATGTTCTTTCTTCATTGTCAAATAAACATGTCTTATGTTTGTTTATTTTTTCTCAAAAAATAGCAAAACTTAATCAGTTAAAATTCTGCCTCGTATGTGAATTAATTCTATGGGTATAACACAGCTCTGACTTTAAGTGTTGATGAATGTCCAAAGTCAAAAAATGACAATATCATTTCTGTTACCCATTTTCTTTTCACAGTTTATGCTAATTTCTGGTCCTAAAATAATCCCAGTGTGTTATTTTTCAATTACATTTCTATCGAGTGATGAAAACAGAATTATGATTCATAGTAACAACGTTTGACTTAAAAAGAGCTTGTGCTACAGTTGGGGGAAGACTACATATCTGTTGAACACATCACCGTATTTTCTCATTTATAAGCTTTGGCAGCTTATAAGACACAGCCAACTTTTATAAGCATATGTTGCACGGGGAAATTTTTACCACAAGTAGAGTGGAGGGAAAATGTATCTCCCAACCCTGTCAAAGCTGATGGGTTTTTCTGCTAAGGTGCCCTGAGAGCTTTTGCAATCAGCCACCCTGGGGAATGCTTGGTTTTCCGAGTGGGGAGCTCTAGACTTTATTAAAAATCAGTATATTAGCTAGTTCCACTATCTAGTGACAGTAACTGCAAATTACAATAATATTATAATTACCTAGTTACCCAGAATGAGATTCAGTTTTGATGTGTGTCTATAAACAGTATTTGCTTGAAAGTGTAAATTTTCACATTCTGGATTGGTTATGATGTGATTGATTAATTAGAAAGTATAGTATTCAGACTACATATTATGCAATATATTGGTATCAGGTACATGAATGTCAGGAGGGGAAATATAAGAAAAAGAATGAAACAATTACTACAATAACTACTTTGTTTATTATAATAGGGATAATATGGATGATAATAACATGAAATCACTATGCTAATTATATACTTAAAGTCTATGAGTAAACAAAGATGATTATTAATTGGTGTTACAGATTGACTTGTCTTTGAAAAAGATATGAAGTACCAACTGCTGGTACCTGTAATTGTGAACTTATTTGGTAATAGGGTCTTTGAAGATGTTGTCATCTGTTAACGTCTGTTAACATTTGGTCATACTGGAGTAGGTACTAATAAAATCTGCGCGAAGTCCTTATAAAAGAAGAGAAGAGATACAGAAAAACAGACAAGGGAAGAACAGTCATGTAATGATACATCTACTAGCCCAAGAATGCCTCAGGCTAACAGTTGAGAGACACAAGACAGGCTCTGTCTGCCCCCAGAGGGTTTGGAGGGAGCCTGGCCTGTCTGACATGTTGATTTGTACTTTAGTCAATAACTCCTGTTGTGATAAGCCACCTTCCTGTTAGTGTGTTGATAGAACAGCCCTGGAAAATTAATAGTGACCCAAAACTAGAAAGGATCTCAGATAATACTTATCAAGATGTATACAGGAAATACAAGTTTATTGTTACAAATTTTACACTCTTTAGGACGTAAGGCCCTTTGCTTTATTGACATAATAATTTTAATAGGGCAGATTTCAATCACTCAAGGTTCTCTAGAAAGAAAACCATCTGCCAGTGATAAACTAGATATCCTCCTGCTAGCACATCTATAAACTATTGATATCTGCTTCATATATCAGGTTGCGAAAGAATTCATTTTTCCTAAGCTCCTTAAAATGAATATTGAATTATAATATTTGAAAAACCTTGAAATTTCTAACACGACATTAGCATCTCACCCCTCTATGCTTTTAACAGTTCTCATTGTCCTTAGCATACAATTGTTCCTTCTACATCTCGTGCCATCGGGGGACTTTCCACAGCCCTTTTCCTCAGTGCAGATACGGCTGCAAAGTCTCATTTCTCTTTATCTATTTGTGAGTTTACTTCAGTCTATGGGACAGTGTAAATAGTTAAGCTAATTTTAATTAAAATTTTAAGTAGGTTTTCATAAAGCATAAAGCAAATGATTTAGTAAAGCCCAGATATATTGCATCTACTAAATTCCCTTCATCCACTTGGTAATTTGATCAAAGGAATGCAATTGAATATCTCTGGCATGATCTGTTCTTTATATGCTCATGCTGTTTATCATACAAGCTTTCATTTCTCTCTTGATGCATGTATACATTTCCCTTTAATATCTGCCTTGGAATTTTACTGAGAATTTAAATACTAATGGCCAGAGGATCTTTTCTTGCTTTCTTTCTGAACTCTTTTTAACTAGTTTATTGTTCCCATTGTTTTTTAAATGTTTTCATTACCCCAATCCCAAGAAACATTTCCCAGTGAAAACACAAACACAGTGGGTAATATTCCTGGCAACTAAAGGTGCTTTATTTAAACCAAATGTGCTTAATTGCTATGTTCGATGTATTCCTTTTTTAGCCTATTGAGTTCAAACAGCTTATTGATGTTATCATTAATCTTCGGTACCATTCTCATCTTTTCAGTTAATTACTCCCTGATGAAATCATGAGGAAATGTGTAGTTTCTGAAGCACATGCCATCTTAACTAGAAGTTGTGTTTGTTTGTTGTCCATTTTAAAGTACTTTAAATACCTTATCCCAGCCTCATAGCACATTCAATGATGCAAGCCTCAGCATATTAAAATGATGATTCTATTTGTCACTTGGCTGCATTCTCTATGACAGAAAGTCAAACAATTACTAGTAGGTCTCTGAAAGTTCACAAATTGGCAATGAGGCTTAAAGTCTATTTATAAGATAAACTGAAGTCTCTAACTGGAATTTATACTAATCAAAATAATTTCTATTTTATTAAAGTGACATTTTTATGAACTGTTTGTCAGTTAGACTAAAGACACTATAGTCAAAATCAATTGTCTTTTCTACAGAGTGGCCACATAAGTAAAGACAGAGCATTTCCACACTCTTACATCTCTGAGAAGTTGAAAAGGAATGAGGAGTCTGTAAGCGGTAAAGCATCAGACTGCTGGGGAATTCAAGTCTACCAAGAGGTGCCTTGGAAGAGTCTGGTGCCCTGCTTCCAAACGGCCTCAGCCTTGAAGACCTTAGGGAGCAGATCTACTCTGGAAACATGGAAGCCGATCAAATTGCCATGGAGAACACCAAAACAGAGGGCAGGGCCAGCAAGAGACAAGATGTGTATGCCAATGCGATCTGTTGTTCCACATGCTCAACGTGGTAGACAAGTTCACCTACCACATACACTTCTGGACTCCCCTTGGCCATGCGTAACAACCGTTGTGATTTTATTGATTGATTGATTTTTCAACTCCAATTGTTGAATCATATTAAAGAGTTGTGCAGTCATAACCACAATCAACTTTGGAATAGTTCTACTTTCTTGTTCTCTTTAGTAGCTCCCCATTTCCCTCAAACTTCCCCATTAACCCTAAGAAACTGTCTCTATAGATTTACTTATCCTAGATTTCACACGCAGAAAAAAAACCCAAACTAAAAGCAAACACAAAAAGCCCAACAATGAAATAAATCAGAGAAAAATCTCAATTGAAAGGAAAGCAGAAAATATTAAAACCTAGAACAAATTTAAAATTGGTCCAACAGGAAACAAAGCATAGGGTGTTAACTTTTAACCCAACTTTGCCTGTATTTCAATCTGGCTGCTGAGAAATAATCAGAGAAGCTGGGCTCTATGAAGAAGACTGGAGAAAGGCTTATTAAAATGTGCGATAGCCAGAGGACAGCACCTTCCTTGCTGCAAATGAGCAGGACTTGAAGCACTTGCTGGTGAAGATCAAGAATTGCTGGCTTAAGTATGAGTTACAACTCAATGTGAAGAAAAGCCAATAGGTAACACCATCATGATAAATAGACAAAAGATTGAAGTTATCTAGGATTCTCCCTTGCTTGGATTCGCAATCATGTTCTTAGAAGCATCGGTGAACAGATCAAAGGATACAATGCATTGGGTAAATATGCAGCACAGATCCTCTTTAAAGAGCTGAAAAGCAAGGATGCTACTTTGAGGACTAAGGTGTGCCTGATTCAAACCCTGGAATTTTCAATTGCCTCATGCTCATGTGAAGCTTGTACATGGAATATGGATGATCAAAGAAAAAGTTATGCATTTGAATTATGGGGCTGGCAAGGAATATTGAAAGTACAATGGACTGTCAAAAGAACACATAAATAAGTCTTGGAAGAAGTAAGTCAAATTGCTCCTTATAAGCAAGGATGACAGAACTTCATCTCCCATGCTGTGGACATGTTATCAGCGGGAAGCAGTGGAGGGACAGAAAAAGGGGTTTGTCTTATGTCATTTGGACGTGTTATCAAGAGAGACCAGTCTCAAAAAGGACATCAAGACTCGTAAATTAGAGGAGCAGTAAAAGAGAAAAAGATCCTTGACCAGATGGACTGACACGGTGCCCATGACAATGGGCTCATACATATGAACAATTGTGAGGATGGCCCATGGCCAGGCAGTGTTTCGTTCTGCTCTACATAGCGTTGCTATGAAATGGAACAGACTTGATGATACCAACAACAGCAATACATCTACATTGATCCAATTCCAATGCAATCTGTCTGATAGGAAGGCCATTCCCATTCATGGCCAATAGCCAGAGGGAATTCCCTCAAGGCTTAATCCAGGTTGGTAACCTGACAATGTATTGGGACTTTCCCTGTCCTTCGCAGCCTTATGCAAACTGGATGCACAGAAGGTAAGCTCTAATGCCATTCCCTTCTCTCGTCTTGGCTTTCATTAGTTACAAAAATTGGATCAAGACAAGCCTTTAAGGCCCCACACATTATCCTTTGCAATAGGCGAGTGCCATCTGATGTTTCGCCACACTTTACAATAGCACCATATTTTCAGTGATCATATGACCAAGTCACAAGAACGGTTATAATTAAGTGAATGTTCAAAATGTATTCATAAGTCTATAGTTTACACAGGCCCCTGATTCATAGTAACTGTATCTTTACCATCTTAAGAGAGAAGGTCATAAATCATCCATATAGGTAACACAAGGGGTACCCCAAAATGGAAGAAAAAAAAGTCTCCACTTGGCAGAGCCTTCATAATATGCATTTTTCCCATTAGGTGAGCATGGAGTAACCTGCTCTGAGTTAGTGCATTGTGTTAATCTGGGTAGACTAGAAAAACAAATCCATGGACACACATATGTGTATAAGAAAGAGTTTTATATACAAGAGGAGTTGAACATTGAGAAAGCATCCCAACCCAGTCCAATCCAGGGCCATAAGTCTGATATTAGCCTATATGTCCGATACCAAACACATGCAATGAAGCCAAATACAGGAAGATCATAAGCCAGTGGGTAGAAAGTCTTTAGATCTAGTGGCATTGTAAGCATCTCAGTGCTGGCAGGGGTCTCTCTGTGGCTTCTCCGGCTTCTGAGATATGGTTATGTCCATGTAGCTTGCCTTCTGCAATGTCCCCTAGGAAGTAGCAGAGAGAGGTGTCTCTTGCCTCCAAGGAGGAAGTACTGGATTTCCCAGAATTCTCAGGAGAAGGCCATACCCACACAGAGGTCACATTGGCTATCTTCAGATTGACAGACTAGACTCCACCCCTAAACCCTTAAGACTCAAATTGACAGCAGATTAGGTGACTACCACATGCACCAAGTGGCATCACCTGGGAAAGTTCTCTTTGGTCACAGTGATTTTTTTCATAAAAGCAGTTTTGCTTGACTCTCGTTTTTCGTGATGGCTGATTTAAGAGAACAGTGTGTGACTGAAATTGTGTGTCCTGCTTGGGGAAAATACTGCAAAAGTTGTGATGTTGAACACAGTTTATTCAACTCAGGTGCACGAGTGGTTTTCTCATTTCAAAAAAAAAGGTGAAGTTTCCATTGATGACAAATCTTCTGGATGTCTGTCCTAAATGGACAAAAATGTCAACATAATTTGTGCACTTGTGCTCAAAGACCATGTCAGATGATTGAAGAGATGGAGAAGTTATAGGGACTATCTTGGAGCTTGGTTCAGCAAATTTTAACGGAAAATTTGGGAATGAGGTTGCTGGAAAATGTGCGCCCTCAGGTTCTGACTGAACAAGAAAAATAACACTGAGTGGAAACATGCCATGCTTTGAAATAATAGTTCTGAAGCGACCCAGACTTTTTGTAACCAAGTTCGTTACTGGTAATGAGACATGACGCTGAAAGCAAACATCAATCACACTAGTGGAAGACCCCATTGTCACTTCACCCTCCAAAAACTCAACAAGTGAAATCTGAGATCAAGATGATGCTTATTTGTTGTTGTTGTTGTTGTTTTTAATGTGAGGGGAATAGTCCATTTCACCAGGTTGGACTTTTCATCAGGTCTTTCATCTAGAGATTCTGACAAGATTGTGTAACAGTGTGTGACCAAAAAGGCCTGATTTGTGGCAGACGGGGGACCAGTTTTGCCACCATGACAATACACCTGCTCATGCAGCCATCTCAGTGTGCCAGTTTTTGACAAAAAACAGCCTGCTTCTCTTGCCCCACACACCTCTCACCTGACCTTGCTCCATGAGATTTCTTTTTGTTTCCACGAATGAAGAGGGACATGAAAGGACAATGATTTGACGACTTAGAAGAGGTGAAGAGAAAAAAGAGGGAGAAGCTGTCAGCCATCCAAACAGATGTGTTTTTAAAATGTTTCCAAGAATGGAAATGCAGATTTGACAAGTATATTAACTGTAATGGAGAGTACTTTGAAGCTAATAAGGTTGTTTTGTTAAAAAAATTAAATATATAGCTTTGAAAAAATTCCAGACTTTTTGGGGTACCCTCTCATATAGTAATCCTATTGATCTTGTTAGGTGCCATCAAGTCAGCTCTGATTCATAGCAATTCCATGCACGACAAAGAGAAACACTGCTCAGTCCTCTGCCATCCTCCCAACTGTGGGTACTCTTGAGTTCATTGTTGCAGACACTTTGTCAATCCATCTATTTGAGGGAGTTCCTCTTATTCACTGCCCTCTACTTTATCAGCCATGATGTTGTTCTCCAGGGACTGGTCTCTCCTGACAACATGTCCAAAGTATGTAAGATCAAGTCTCACCATCCTTGCCACTAAGAAACACTCTGGCTGAACTTCTTCCAAAACAGATTTGTTTGTCCATTTAGCAGTTCATGGTACATTCTTCAAAAGTACCACAATTCTAAAGCATGGATTCGTCTTCCCTCTTCCTTATTCAATGTTCAAGTTTCACATGCCTACACGGCAATTGAAAATACTAATCCAGCATCAGACTTACAGACTTGAGTTGGACTGGGCTGGGAGCCTTCTTGATATGAAGTTAATTGATATAAAAATTCTTTCTTGTACATATAAGAGTGTCGTTGGTCTTCTTTGTCTAAATAACCCAACTTAACACATGTGGCTATTGTAAATGGTATTATTTTCTGGATGTCATTTTTGAGTTCTCTTTGCTAGTATACAGGAATCTGATTTATTTCTGCTGGATAATTTTATACCCCTCTACTTTACCAAATTCCTCAATTGTTTCTAACAATCTTTTCTGGTTTTGTATTTATCAAATTATATCATCTGATAATAGTGAGAATTTAGCTTTTTCTTTTCCCAATTATATGTCCTTGATTTCCCTTTTTTGTCTAATGGCTCTGGCTAAGACTTCCAGCACATTGTTGAGTAAGAGTAATGATATGCAGAATCATTGTCTGGTTCCTGTTCTCAGAGAAAATGTTTTCAGTTTATCCCCCAATGACCATGATATTGGCAGTTGAATTTTTTATATAGGGCCTTTATTCTGCAGAGGAATTTCCTTTTCTGTTTTTTTCTTGGGTTTTTTTAAAATTAGAAATAGCTGTTGGATAATGTCATTTACATTTTCTCTGTTGATATGCTCATGTGGTTCTTATTCTTGTCTTGCTTATGTGGTTATTTACATTAATTACTTTTCTAATGTTCAGCCATCCTTGAACCCCTGGTATGAATTCCACTTGGTGATGGCAAGTTGTCTTTTTGATATGTTATTGGATTCTATGAGTCAGAATTTTGATGAGAATTTTTGTGTCTTTTTCTTGAGGGATATTGGTCTGCAGTTCACTTTCTTTGCGGGGTCTTTGCCTGGCTTTGGTATCGGGCATATGCTCATTGCATAGAATGAGTGTGGGGGTCTGTTGGCCCTTTCTGTATTCTGTGTCGGAATAGTGACGGATCGTCAATGAGGACTTGGTAGAATTCCCCCTGTGAAACCAGCTGTCTCGGCCTTTTCTGGTTTAGGAGCTACTTGATAACCTTCTCTGTTTCTTTTTTCTTATAGGTCTCTTCAGGTTTTCGAAACGCATCAGCATTAATTTATGTAGATGATGTATTTCTAGGTATTTGTCCACTTCCAGGATCAAACTTATTGTCTTTTGCAGTAGTGAGCTCTTCTTCTTTTTATTTCATTTGAATCTGTTGTCACATTTTTCTTTTTCATCTCTAATTCTAGATATTTGCATCTTCTCTGTCTTTTCCTTTGTTAAATTTATCAGCAGTTTGTCGATTCTATTGATCCTTTCTAAACACCAATTTCCAGTCTTATTGAGCTTTTCCATTGTTTTTCTGTTTTTTAGTTCATTTATTTCTGGTTTATTTTGTTGGCTGAGCGTTTATGTCACTGCCCTTGTTCCAGTTGATGCATGTGTTATGTTAAGGTGTAGATTGTGGATTTTCCCTCATTTTTTTCATGTGTGTCTTGATTGCTATAATTTCCTCTCTGATAAATGCCTTCCCTGTGTTATATTGTGCTACCATTTTCATTCATTTCTCAATTTCATCTCTTATTTGATATTTGAGCCCTGGTGATGTAAGGCTTATATGTTGGGTTGCTAACCTGAAGGTAAGCAATTCAAAAATTTCAGAAACTCCTGGGGGAAAGATGAGGCTTTCTACTCCCATAAAGAATTATAGTCTGGAAACCTACAGAGACAGTTTTATTCTGTCCTGTAGGGTCACTATGAGTCAGAATTGACTCAATGGTAGTAAAGTGTTTTATTTAATTATTATTTGATCTCTTACCAGTCCTTTTTAAGTATTATGTTGTTCATTGTACTTGTGTTTAGTTTTATGTTCCTCTTCCTTACTTTGTTGATTTCCAGTTTTGTTTTGTTTTTTAACAATTTATTAGGGGCTCATACAACTCCTATCACAGTCCATACATATACATACATCAATTGTATAAAGCACATCTGTACATTCTTTTCCCTAATCATTTTTTCTCCTCTTTTCTTTTTTTACATTTTATTAGGGACTCATAGAACTCTTATCACAATCCATACATATACATACATCAATTGTGATTTCCAGTTTTATAGCATTGTGATCTGAGAAACAGACTGTAGGATCTCAATGTTGGTTTGTTTTTTAATTAGTAAGGCTGGCTGTGTGGTCTAGCAGGTGGTCTATTCTAGAGTACATACTGAGTGTCCTGGAGAAGAATGGATGCCATGCTGCTGTTAGTGGAGTGCTCTGGGTATGTGTAGGAGCCCAAGCTAGCTGATTGTGTTGTTTAGCTTTTCTGTTTCTTTGCTGAATTTCTGCCTTGATGATCTGTCTTTCTTTGATATTGGTATAAATTAAGTCTCCAATTAGTCAAGCCATTTATTTCTCTCTTCAACCCTATGAGGGTTTAATTGATTTATTTGAGGATCTTTCATTGGGGGCATATATTTATTATAAGGAGCCCTGGTGGTGTATTGTTTACCAGTTGGGCTGCAATCGCATGGTTGCCAGTTCAAAACTACCAGCAACTCCGAGGGAGGAAGGCTGGGCTTTCTATTCAAGTAAACAGTTACAGTTTCAGAAACCAATACTAGGGTTGTTATGAGTCAGCATGAATTTGATAGCAGTTAGTTTGATTTGACTTTGCATGTTTATTATGGTATGTCTTGTTCTTGTATTCCTTTAATCATTATATGATGTTCAATCTTATCTCAAATTATGCTATTTACTTTGAAGTCTATTTTATCAGAGATTAATATTGCCATTCCTTTTTAAAAAATCATTTTATTGGGAGCTCATACAATTCTTATCACAATCCATATCACATCCATTGTGTCAAGCACATTTGTACTCTTGTTGCCAGAATCATTTTCAAAACATTTTTTTTTCTATTTGAGCCCTTGGTATCAGCTTCTCATTTTCCCCATCTCTCTCCACCTTCCCTCCCTCATGAACCCTTGATAATTTATAAATTATTATTATTTTTCCATGTCTTACATTGGCCGATATCTCCCTTCACTCGCTTTTCTGTTGTCCATGCCCCTGGAAGTGGGTAATAGGTAGAGCATTTTGACCAGTTCCTCCTTTCTCCCCCCACCTTCCCCTTACCCTCCTGATATGGCTACTCTCAATATTGGCCCTGAGAGCTTCCAGGTCTTATCTCCACCTATGTAGATGCTCTGACCTAGCCAGATTTGTAAAGTAGAATTGGGGTCATGAGAGTGGCGGGGAGGAAACACCCTCCTGTAAGGGGATATCCAGTTCCCTACAGATGGGCTTTGGGTCTCTACTCCACATGCCCCCTCATTCACCTTGATATGATTTTTTGTTCTGGGTCTTTGGTGCCTGATAACTGATCCTGTTGACCTGTTGTGATCACGCAGGCTGGTGTGTTTCTTCCATGTGGGCTTTGCTGCTTCTCAGCTAAATGGCCGCTTGTTTATCTTCAAGTCTTTAAGATCCCAGATGCTATATCTTTTGACAGCCGGGCACCATCAGCTTTCTTCACCACATTTGCTTATGCACCTGCTTTGTCTTCAGCGATTGTGTCTGGAAGGTGAGCATCATGGAGCCATTCCTGCTTTTTTATGGTTGCCAAAGTCTTGGTAAATTTTTCTTCAGTATTTTATTTGGGGCCAATTTTTGTCTTTGAGTTTTAGGTTTGTCTCTTGTAGGCACCTTATAGGTGAGCCTTGCTTTCTAATCCAGTCTGCTACCCTGTGTCTCTTGCTTGGTGCATTCAATGCATTGACATTCAGTTTCATTATTGATATATGTGTGTTTGACATTATAATTTTGCTGTGTTTGTCTTTGTTGTTGGTCTTTATTTATTGCTGTGATTTTATTGGTGTCCTGTGTTGGTCTGAATACTGCTTTCATTGTATTGTTTTCTGGGTGCTGTTACCTGTCTGATGATCTCAGGTTTGTCTGCTGTTATTGATTCTCTGTCAATAGTGATCCTCGTTTTGTAATGCTGGTCTTGTCTTTCTGAATTCCTTTAATTGTTCTTTATCTGTAAATACCTTTACTTCTCTCTCATATTTGAGGAATTATTTTGTAGGGCACAAGATTCTTGGTCAATCTTCTTTCTTCTTTCAGAACATGACACGAGTCACTTTGTTGTTTTCTCGCCTGCATATGTTTTCTGAGACATCCAAGCTTATCTTTATCATTTTTCTCTGTAGATGACTTTTTTCCCCAAGCTGCATTCATGATTCTTCTCTTTACCTTGGAATTGGATCATTTGGCTACCATATATCACAAAGCATTTCTCATTGGATTCTGTCCTGTTTGGGTTTTCTTAGATTTTAAATAGTTATTTTCTCCTGCTTTGTGATGTTAGGGAAGTTTTCTTGCATGATTTCTCTTACTATTTTCTTTGTAGATATTTTCGATTGTTTCTTCTTACTCTGGATTCCAATGAGATGTAGGATGTTACTTTTTACACACCACATTGGAGTGTTTCTTCTTACCCAATGAGATGTAGGATATTACTTTTTCCCCACCACATTCTCAGGCTTTCTTTGGATTTCATTGCTCTGCTTTTTTATTGTTTCTCTCCAAGCTGGTAGTCAGAATATTTTCTTTGAGTTCACTGATTCAATTCTCCTTTTCTTCTGTCATAGAACTCAGGTCTTTTGCCATGCTGCCTGGTTCTATAACATTATTGCTTATCATCTGATAGTTACTTGGTATCGGTTGATGTAAGACTTCTCGTTTTTTAGTTCTTTCCATTGTTCTCATGAAAAAACCCCACTTCTCATGACAGCACCTCAACACATTTTGTTTGAATTCAATTTCAGATACAGTAACGCATTGTATTTAGGTGATTACCAGTGGTTAGTGACTGTTTTCTTGATTTGTAGAGTGTGCTCTGGTTGACTGCTCCCTGGCATCAAGGTGAAGCTATTAATAGTGTGTGAGCTGCTGTGTCGAGTTGGGGGAGTTGGTTTTGTCAAGTTATGGGGGAAGAGTGAAATAGGAGCTAGAGAACATTTAGTGGAAAATGGAAGGAGATGGGCAAATGGGGAAGGTAAAATGAAAGAAGAGAGAGGATAAAATTAAGTTAATAGTAATAATAATAATAATAAGGGGGATATCTTAATAGAGCAAAGGGTCTATAAAAATAAAGAAAATACATTTTAAGATAGGTCATAAGATTTAAAGGTGTCCTAGGAAAGGAGATAGAGAAGAGAGAGTCCATGAGGCAGGAGAACATTGTAAGTAAATAGTCAGACCAGAAGAAGTGCACTAATATGCATTTACATGGAGAAGGGAGCTCTGTTCGGGTCGGGGTTACAAATTGGGCTGTGATCTGAAAGGTTGGCTCTTTGAAGCCATCAACCACTGCACTATAAAAAGATGGGGATTTCTAATTCCTTAAAGAAGTACAGCTTCAGAAACCCACAGGGGACCATTCTATCTGTGTAGATTTTTTTTGTTTGTTGGGGTCATTATGAGGATTGACTCAATGACAGTGAGTTTGGTTTTTTGTTTGTATTTAGAATAAGTAGAATTAAAGAACAAGAAAGAAAATGAAGGTGGAATGGAAGAAAAAATCGAAGGAAGGGGAAAGAGAGAAGGCAAATATGATAAAAGAAGAAAGAAAAAAGTAAAATTTAACTGTGCTGAGAAGAGATTGAAAAACAAACAAATAAACACTTAGACCTGGCTTGGGTATGAGTATGGAGTTCTGTTACTATGGTGATGTGAACATGGGTGAGTCTACCCTCAGGGCAATAAGCAAAAAAGAAAAAAACAAACCCAATCTAGTTTTAAAAACCTTGTTTGATTCCTGGGGTGAGAACCAGGTAGTATGGCAGAGGCCAGACCAAATACAAGGATACATATGGTAGCCAACTAAAAAGGATGTGGGGGAAGAAAAAATAATGGGTAGGGGGAGTCAGGGCTCTAACCCACCCAGGGGGAGGGTAATGTTTATATCTCCACAGGGAAAAAGGGACCAGACTTCAACCCAATGTAAATGCAACATGCCGGCATGGACTAGGGAACCAGTGGAGAGTGCTGAGGGGCCAGCCTCAATCCCAACTATGTGGACAGCTGCCCCTCCCCCCCATAAGGATTTATTTCAAAGGACAACACTGTATCTGCAGCTCCAGGAGAGACACATGTCTGATCAGAGCACATGGGAGCAGATAAAGGGAGAGGAAGAGAGAGTGGAGCACAGCCTGTCCTGCGAGCCTTGAAGAAGATGATATTCCCACTCAGAGCAGTCGCTACAGAGAAGACAACACGGTCAGTCCCACTATGAGATACGAAATCCCTCACTGACCCATAGCCCTACAGGGGACAACACTGGAAACAAAGTGTGGGAATTGCACCTGATCTGATCCCACCACACCAAGGCAAAGCACTAAGGGTGTGGAACAGAACAACAAGGGGAACAGAGCAAGGAAGTTCCCAGAGAATAGACTTTGGGGCCAGGGCTTGGTGCCCCAACAGATTCAATCAGAAAACACTCCTAAAGGCCAACAGCCCTTGAACTAACTACAAGCTTTTCTTTCTTGTTGTTGTGCTTTGTTTTGATTTTTGCCATTGGCTTGTTGGTGTTGCTCTTGTTGTTTTGTTTTAGTTTGTTGCTTGGTTTTGCTCTGTCTTGTTTTTGTGCATGTTATTATCTCTGCAGGTCTGTCTAAATAAGATAGGCTGGATGAGCAATCTGGAGGAGAAAACAATGAAACCGACAGTTCTGGGGGGATATGGGGAGGTGGGGGGTGGGAAGGAAGTGATGTTAATAAACTCAGGGACAAGGGAACAACAAGTGGTCCAAACTGGTGGTAAGGAGGGTGTAGGAGGCCTGGCAGGGCATGATCAAGGGTAATGTATCCGAGAGGAATTACTGAAACCCTAAAGAAGGCTGAACATGATAGCAGGACAAGAGGAAAGGAAAAGGAAAAAGAGGAAAGAAGAGCTAGGAGGTCAAGGGAATTCATAGAGGTCTAAATAAAGGCAGGTACATATGTAAATATATTTATATGTGAGGATGTGGAAATAGATCTATGTGCATATATGTATAGATTTAGTATTAAGGTAGCAGATGGACATTGGGCCTCCATTCAAGTACTCCCTCAAAGCAAGAATACTTTGTTCTATTAAACTGGCATTCCATGATGCTCAACTTCCCGACACAATCACTGAAGACAACGCGGGTACATAAGCAAATGTGGTGAAGAAAGCTGATGGTGCCAGACTATCAAAAGATATAGCGTCTGGGGGTCTTAAAGGCTTGAATGTAAACAATTGGCCATCCAGCTTAGAAGTAACAAAGACCACATGGAAGAACCACACTAGCCTGTGTGATCACGAGGTACAGAAGGGATCACTTATCAGGCATCAAATAAAAAATCATATCATTGTGTGCTCACCTCCCCAGTATAATCACTGAAAACAAATGGGTGCATTAGCAAATGTGGCAAAGAAAGCTGATGGTGCCTGGCTATCAAAAGATATAGTATCTGGGGTCTTAAATGCTTGAAGATAAACAAGCGGCCATCTGGCTCAGAAGCAACAAAGTGCACATGGAAGAAGCACACCAGCCTTTGTGATCACGAAGTGTCGAAGGGATCAGGTATCAGGCATCATCAGAACAAAAAAACCTTGTTTGGGTAACTGTATCAAACTGTCTGCAGGTTTGTAAATCTTCTTAGGAAGCATGCATATCTTCACAGTTCAGAGGACACATGGGAAGAAGTAAGAGTTAACCAGGATAAAAGAAAAAATTAAATAAAACAAGTCAAAAATAGAAAAAGCAAAAAGTAGAAAATAAAACCATAATTTGGGTGGGGATTCTGAATCCTTTAGTTGCTTTGGTGTGCTCCCTTGACTGCTGCATGGTGAAGAGGTGGTGGCATGTGGGGGAGGGGTGCAAAAGATGGAGGAAATAAGAAAAAAATATTAATGGGTAAAAGTATTGTTTGGGTAGTTAGGATGCCTACCCAAGCTACCCACACAGTCTGTTGTCCACACAGGGCCCACAGAGGCCAGCAAGGCAAGAGGTTTAGTGTGCAGGTTGGAACAGAGACAGGGAAAGTTCCACTTGTACAAGGGAGGGGGAGCACACATAAACAACCTGGGTGCCAGTCAATGGGAAAGGTGAGTCAGTCACAATCCAAAGGTGGTGCTAAGTTCCAACTTTAAGAATTTTTGGTGCATTTAGGTGTTTAGTTGTTTTTCTGCCTTCCCAGGAGTGCAGGATTTCCCTACTAGTGGGACCTCTCTACTACTTGCTAAGGAGATCTTCCTGTGATTGTTACCTGACAGCCATATCCCCAAGAATCTTGTTTGTCATTTTAAATGATTCCTTTAAATGGCTCTCAAGAGAGGAAAATGTTTGAGCTTACAGATTTCAGAGGAAATAAAGAATAAGTTTGTTGCAGCATTTATCATGCCCATACCCATAGTAAAAGTGTTTTTGGTTTTTTTATCTTTTAGGTACCATTCATATAACTACCACACAACTTAACGACTATCCCACCATGAAAACACTGAGTATTACACCCTCTCTAGTACAAACATCGATACGATTTGAAGTTCATGACACATCTTAGATTTCTAGTGAGATCCTTGTCTACAACACCAAAGAGATAGTCAGACTCTGGTTCTTCCCTGAGAAATCCTACTGCCCCCGGTCAAAGCTTCATTCTCAGGCTCCTAGAAATATCACCCAGTCTCTTTCCCTGGGGCTTTCCTTCCAGGAACATCATGAAGAACAAAGCAGTCAGACATGCAAGCTTCCAACCTCAAGACCAAAAGAAAATTTCATTTCCATCATTCCTGTAGGAATTCAATAACTAGTCTCCCACCTCCTAATGAGAAATGGTGCCTCCTATAAGCATAAGAAAAGAAGTCCTGTAGTTGACCTCCCATATGTAATCACATTAAATGCTTAGAAGCTCTGGACATCAATATAATTGTTTTATTTACAAACCTGGTGAAAGTGGCTTTGAATAAATGTGTATCCCTTGTTTCAACCACCTTACACTTTATCCTGTTTCACGTTTTTATCTCCTAGATTTCTTCTTTCCACTGACTTTTCCCTAACTTTAAAGACCTTTGAAGAAAATTTAACTATATGCAGAAAAAATTTAAGTGAGACTTTTAACAAACCACAGATGGTTATATGTCACAGTAGTAAATATTACTAAAGCAATTCTTTGGTTAGAGTGTGATAGTATGTTGCTTATGAGGCTAAGATTGCATATTCATTCCTTATTTGAGTCAGTTAACTTTACAGAGAGGGGAAAAAAATCTTTCCACAAAAAAGACTGTCTCTCTAACTACAGCCAATAGAGTAATTTAGCAGGATCCCTGGGAAAAAAATTCAGAGAGCATTTCCTGACAGCTGGTCAATTGCATCATTTTAGTATATGACAGACAGTATACTCATATTCTTATTCACAAGGAGGAGGTATATTTCTTTGCAGAATTTTTTGCAGAATCAGGATTTACCAATTCATCTAGCATAGGGAAATTTATTTAAGTTCAGTAGGCATGGGTTTAAGCCATTGGTTCCAAAGTAAACTGAAAATTACTTACTTGAAATCCTAATAAATAAAATAGAATAAGCTCAAGAATTAAATATGCAAAATTGAATGAGCTTACAAGAATTAAGGGCGGAGGAAGATGATTAAAATGTAGCCATGTTTGCATATGTGTACTAATGGAGAGTTATGATTAAAATTCAAACCACTGATATTTTCCCCAACCTACTTTAATGTTAAGGTGGTTTATGAGACATATGGCTAAGCTCTGGCTAATTATGGAAAGGTTAACAATTCCAGCCAGATATCAATTTAGAAGAAAGGTCTGGGAATCAGCTTCCCACAGATCACAGCCTTGGAAACCTTATGGAGCAGCTCCAGCCTATTCCCCTCGCATTGCCAGCGAGAACAGGTCTATGGCATCTGACAGCCAACACATGGAAAACATTGCACTGCACAATACTCATGCATGAATTTTTGTAACAGGAATGAACGTCATTGTTACTGGACCATAGCTGCTCATTTTTTCTTGACCTGAGTATGTGATGTAAATCTAGTGAGAATCCCACTCATACTGAGGACTCAGAATTCCTTGTTACACTTAGAAAGTTATAGCTTTCCTCTGGGTAACCTGGTGTGCCCTCATAACCAAGTCCCAAGCAACATTGATACAGTCCAATAAGAATAAAATCTATCAGGTTAAGTGGAGATCTTCAGTATGAAACGATATGATATTAAAGTATTAATATGCTTTGCTTTCCTCCAAACTGCACCGTGCGCATTGCCCCTTGGTTTCTAGACCTTAGTTGTTTTTTTCTTGTATAGCCATTACCTGATGAAATATAAGAGTCCAGTAATTTTTATTAGCTTTCCATTCCCTCATCAAAGGAATTCTTCTTATTTGCAACCATATGGTTGAATGGCCCCCTTTTATAGCCCATGGGGGATATGTGTGTGTGTGTGTGTGTGTGTGTGTGTACTTCCTAGGATGCTTGATGTAAACAGGGGAAGATGATAGTTAAAGCTACAGTTTATACTTACAATATCTGCTCAGTCTGAAATCTTAAAAACTAGAATTATTGAGTTATTTTGACTCAACAAGGAAAAAAATAATCGTTGTAAAAACAGTTGCTTGCATGAAATGACAAAAGCAGAATGGAAATGGAAACAAGGGGAGAAAAAATGTTTTTAAAAATCTGCCTTCAAGATACAGAACACAAATTTGACCCGTGACTTATTTGACCAACACACACAGAGAAGCATAAATACGTCTCAAAGTCAGAAGAGTCGAGAGAAGCTTCGCTATCCTATTATGGCGTCAGGGATACATTTCTTCCATTAGTCTGCATAGAAAAAGAAATAAGCACACAGGTCTGATGTTGAGAATAGCATCATCGACATTATCCATAATTTTAGAAAATACAGTGTTGAGATAGAGTCAGGGCAGACCAGCAGCACCACGCTAGTATTGAATTCAACAAAAGCAGGTCTCACTGGAGAGCAACCATAAAAACGGTCTAATGAAAAAAACACAGCAAAGAAACCATTTTAAGATCTGTTGCTTCCTCTAGGGGAGGAGCTATCCTCTAGGCAGCACTGTGAAAACGTTGAATGCGTTGTTGTTCTTCTTACAGTTTTAGGGGCACTTACAGGCATTTGGCTGCCGTACTGGTGTCATAGGGGGTTAATCTTTGGTCCGCTAACCTTACGTTAATGTTCAAACACGCCAGCAGCTCCTCAGGAAAACATTTAGGCTGTCTGCTTCCATAAAGATGTATTTGAATTTCTAAGAACTCGTTCTGTTCTATCCGGCGGGGTAGGAGTGAGTTGGAATCCACTTGATAGCAGTGGATGATAGGCAACTGATTTAGTAGTTAAATGCTCTCCTACTAACGAAAAGGTCAGTTGTTTTTGCCCACCAGTAACCCCAGAGAGGAAAAGAACTTCCCGTCTTTCCCAGTAAAGATCACAGCCTAAGAAATCCATGGGACAGTTCTACTCTGCCATAGGAGAGGACATTCCATCCACAGCACACACAACAACAAAGACAGTCGGTTGACAAGCATGAGCCCATGCTGCTAGCCATCCTGCAGTGGGTACATGCCACACAGCATGAGTGAGGGAAACAGAAAGGGAGATAGAAACCCAGTCCGTGAAGATGTGTGTTCCAAGCTCTGTGCCACATAGTATCCGTATGTCTCTTAAGACATTAAGATCCTGAATATGTACTTCGACTTGTGGACTTCAGAGTGGTTTCTGTTATTTTAACAATAATCTATCTTAGGGCAAAGAATAGAAACCATTTTCTCACTGTGGTTATAAATAAGACTAACATATTTGTTAGGATTTTTTTTTTGTTTTTATTGTTTCCTCCATTTTGACAGTTTGTAATTTGTGTCTTTGTTTTCTCTACCTCACTTTATATTCTCTCTAGCCTCTATTTTTTCCATCCTGCGTGTTTATTACACTTTTTACAAGCCCCTCCTCAATCCCTCTATGGCTTTGATTTGTCCCTCCCAAGGGCATTTTTATTTTTATTTATTTATTTATTTATTTTTTAATGATTAAAAAAATTTTTTAATAGGGAAAAATGTCAATAGAAAAGAGAAAATATTAAAAGCTGAAACTTCAAAGTGGGTCAAAAGGGAGATCAAGTGATAAGGTACTGGATTTTAACTTAACTACATCTACCACAAATAATTTTACCATGCTGTCTATCTGATAGCAAAGCTTTCCCAAAGGATTGGGCCCTTTTAATAATATGTCCCAAGTATTGAGAAGGAGCCTCATGACCTCACTAAGGAGCATCCTGCCTGTTCATCTTCTGAGTCAGATGTGTCCATTTCTTGGCAGTTCCCGGTATTTTCCACAGTCTTCACCAAATGCAAATGCTTCAATTCTTCTTTGATGTTTCTTATTCATGATCCAGTTTTCCCATGCACACGAGGTTTTTGAAAATATTATGGTTTGGGTCAGCAGCACCGTGGTCATCAAAGTGATAGCTTTGCTTTTTAACAGTTTGAAGAGGTATTTTTTTTTTTAACAATTTATTGGGGCTGATACAATTCTTTACACAGTTCATACATATACATACATCAATTGTATAAAGCACATCTGTACAGTCTTTGCCCTAATCATTTTTTTTTCTCTTTTCTTCTTTTACATTTTATTAGGGACTCCAACAACTCTTACCACAATCCATACATATACGTACATCAATTGTATAAAGCACATCCATACATTCCCTGCCCCAATCATTCTCAAGGCATTTGCTCTCCACTTAAGCCCCTTGCATCAGGTCCTCTTTTTTTCCCCTTCCTCCCCATTCCCCCCTCCCTCATATGCCCCAAGGGCATTTTTAAAAATCATTTTATCGTGGGCTCATACAACTCTTATCACAATCCAAAAATACATCAATCATATGAAGCATATTTGTACATTTATTACCTTCATCATTCTCAAAACATTTGCTCTCCACCTAAGTGCCTGGCATCAGCTCCTCATTTTCCCCCTCCTCACTCCTATCTCCCTCATGAACCCTTGATAATTTATAAATTATTAGTTTGTAGTATGTTACACTGTCCAGTGTCTCCCTTCACCCACTTTTCTGTACATCTGTTCCCCAGGGAGGAGGTTTTATGTAGATCCCTGTAATCATTTCCCCCTTTCTACCCCGCCCTCCCTCCACCCTCCCAATATTGCCACTTTCACCACTGGTCATGAAGGGATTATCCATCATGGATTCCCTGTGTTTCCAGTTCCTATTTGTACCTGTGTACGTCCTCTGTTCTAGCCAGATTTGTAAGGTAGAATTTGGATCATGATAGTGGGGCGGGGGTTGGGGGAAAGCATTTAGGCACTAGAAGAAAATTGCGTGTTTCATCGTTGCTATACTGCACCCTGACTGGCTCGTCTTTTCCCTGTGACCCTTCTGTAAAGGGATGTCCAGTTGCCTACAGATGGGCTTTGGGTCCATTCAGCACTCCCCCTCATTCAAAATGATATGATTTCTTGTTCTTTGATGCCTGATGCCTGATCCCTTCAACACCTTGTGATCACACAGGCTGGTGTGCTTCCTCCATGTGGGCTTTGTTGCTTCTGTGCTAGATGGCCACTTCTTTACCTTCAAGCCTTTAAGACCCTAGATGCTATATCTTTTGATAGCCTGGCACTATCAGCTTTCTTCACCACATTGGTTTATGCACCTGCTTTGTCTTTAGTAATTGTGTCAGGAAGGTGAGTGAGATAGTTTATTGTGCCAACCTGGCCGATAAACATAAGTGGGATTAATTGAAGGGAGGAGAGATAAGTGGCTCGGTTAGCCTCGCCTTTCTTATCTCTCACTCTTTAATCATCGGACCAGGGTGCAGCTGCCTTGCTTGTTCTGTGCCTCAGTTTAAAGGACACACTACCTGTGAGACGCCTAGCCTGTGGACTGTGTCTCTGTAAGTTGTGTGGTCCCTTTAAGACCACACAAATGAAATTTACATCTCCAGAGCTGAGAACTGACAGTTGGTGACCTGGCTGACAGTTGGTGACCTGCCTTGCTGTTTGCTGACTGTGCTGGGAGAGCCTAGCTCGCTCTCTCTACAGAGGACTACCTGACGGCCCTCAAGACTTGAAAGACTGACAGTGTATCACCACTCTCTCATGGGAGTGAGTCGCCCTGAGCCATTTGTACTGCTTTATAATTTAACTGTTCATTTCTTGTATTATATATCAATCTGTTTATAACTTAACTGTTCATTTCTTGTACTATATATCTCTTTATAAATATATATGTATATATATATATAATTATCAGCAATAGGTTTTATCTCTCTAGAGAACCCTGTCTAACACAATTGTGTCAGGAAGGTGAGCATCATGGAATGCCAGTTTAATAGAACAAAGTATTCTTGTATTGAGGGAGTACTTGAGTGGAGACCCAATGTATATCTACTACCTTAATACTAAATCTATAAATATATGCACATGAATCTATTTCTCAATCCTCGTATATAAATATATTTACATATGTACATGCCTTTATTTAGACCTCTGTAAATGCTCTTTGCCTCCTAGTTCTTTCCTCTATTTCCTTTGACTTTCTTCTTGTCCCACTATCATGCTCTGCCTTCATTTGGGTTTCAGTAATTCCTCTTGGCTACATTACCCTTGATCACAACCTACCAAACCTCTGACACCCTCCTCACCACCCATTTGGATCACTTGTTGTTCCCTTGTTCTCTTTTTCATCTTATCATTTACAAATAAATATTTTAAAATTATTTATCTGTCCACTAATTTTAATTAGGATTCACCCACATCTCTAGCCTTTGAATGTTCTCCCTATTCAGAATAGCTTCTTTCTAAATAACCTTAACTCTAAGTATTCATTCATCTAAGTAATTAGCTGCCAGCATCTGAATTTTTCATTTGTTTTCTAGTATCACTATGTGAGCACTTACATACGAAAGTACTTATTCCTTTATTGTAAATTCTATTTCTTTTCTCTCTCCTTTATCTTATACAGTGCTTTATTGTTCTGCTATAAAATTATGAGTACATTTTATACTTGCCACCCATGAATTTCATTTCAGGATTTAATATGAGACTTTGCCAAATACTTGTTTTCAAAGAGAGTCGTGAGTGTGATATAGTTGAGAGAGACTTGGGGGGATTAGGGAAGAGGGACTTACACAGAAAATTGGATAGTCACCTCTGAAGCATATTGCCTAATCTCCATCCTGAGCCTGAGTAAGAAGAGGGAAAGAAATCTGAGTGAAATAGTCAGTGGACTAGCCGGATCCTTCATCATTTTGAATGGCAATGATGCCACAGACGATAGCTGGGTAAGAGCCCAAAGAGTCCTGGCAGTGAGAAACCAACGTGGATATGTCTTACAGGAACATAGCTCCAATATTCAGCATATGATTCAGTGGAGTACATCCAATGGACCCCAGAAAATCTGTCATATGCTCCCTAAATTAAAGCCAGTCTTTGAATTATACAGAGCCATAAATGACCAAGCCAGGCTGGTTAAATGGGAGACATTTCATCTTTCCCACTTCATATCGCCTGCCAGATTTCACCATTATAAATTAAGTATAAACCCAGAAAACAGGAGGTACAAAGGACAGTAAAAGGATAGACGATGTCCTTGTCCCTAATCGAGATTTCTCCCTGATGGAGGATGAGTTAGAGGATTAAAAGACAACACCAAAAAAGACCCTCCACCACGATGGAGTCAATTCTGACACACAGTTACTCTGTGCAAAGTTTCCAAGACTTCGTAAATATGCTATTGACTCTGACTCACTTTGTAAATCATCTACTGGCCCTGCTCTCCAAACACCACCCCCAGGATTCCTCGACTTAGAGAATTGGTGGTGCTTTATCCTGTAAGGAACTCTTAGACTAGCACCTGCATGGGACTAGAAGACAACAAAAGAGTTGCAAGATCACTTACTGACGCAATGAAAAAGGCAATTCAACTGAATGTCTTTGAAGTCAATCAGAGAAAAACTTAGATCATTGATGTCTATATCTGTAGGTAAGTATTAATGCTCCAAAAATGGCCCATGCTTCAGCTACGTAGGCACACCCCAAGTGTCCTTGGTCCTGATACTGCTCCCCTAAAGATAGCCAGGTGCCACAGCATTGCCAGAGGTGCTGTGGATGATCTCTTCGTCCTCTCCCTACCAGAAGAGCATGGACCTCGCAGTGGGATTCCGGTTCAGGGTAGGTTAGTTTCGGTAGCGCCCCCTATTCCAACTCTAGAAGGATTTCCCAGAGCAATCCCTCTCAGACGAAACGTTCCCATCCAGCCTCACTAGAAGCAAAGCTACTCCCTATCCCATTCCTTAGGAACCCTTCCTCCCCACCCCACCCCAATGCAAATCAAATGATTTCTCTCACTTGGTTCTCCATCTGTCCTTGGCTCTCTGGGGACCTGTGTACGGAGGGTCTCTTCTTCTCTTGGGGTTGAATCCAGACAGTATGCTACACAGTTCATACTGCTGCAGATGCTGATTAATACAGATGGATACCAGGTAGACAAATTAATTTCTATTAAGCTACGAGGTCTATAATTTTAAGTTAGAGATAGCTCATTCTTTTAAAAAGTTGAACAAAGAACATTCTGTGTCCAACCAGATATGTCTGTAATCCTAGATTAATAATATGAACAAATGGACAGAGATCTGAGTCCAATATTCAGCATTGTCCTTGAACAGTAATGGGGACAGATGCTCTTCTTTGCCTGCTTTGACTGGAGCTTTTAAATCAACTGTGAACAAGCCTTAGTAGCCAGAGTGTCGTGGTTTCTGCAAAACTCAGTTTTGTTAACCTTGCACTGTAGAACCTGAATAATGCACCCCCTGATGCTCAGGCTCCATGACGTCATCACCACGTCCATATCCCCGAAGATCAGATTGTACAGTCTGCCTTTGTTTCTGATCTAACAGCCAAATTCATGTTCTTTCATATAGATTAATTTCACCAACAACTTTAAACTTATCAAAGGAAATTATAAGAATACTTAAATATTTAAGACCCCAGATTGCGCCATTGTAATTTGTGTTTCCATTCACTATATTGATTTTGTGAATTTTTGTTTTTTACAAAGCAGTAGCCCAAAGAGGGTGAATCATACGTTTCATAAGGCATTGTGTGGACAGAACATGCTTAAGGGTGCCGACAGTGTCTGCCAGAGAACAAGGGAGGCATCTGAGACCTTTAAAAAAAAAGTGGTCAGAAAGCAACACGTTATCTTCATTGTGTCCAAACTAGAGTAGATTTGCATCGTACCCACTCCAGAGTTAGAGGTGCCACTCTAAGGGAGCAGGACTCACAAACCTGAAGCCTTCTTGTATTCTTCTCAGTTTACTCGTTTCCCTCCATCAACCTTGAAGGCAGATAGGTCCAAAATAAAGTATGGAGACGGATCACATACATGGAAAAGAGGTCTGTCTCGACGTGGCCCATGCAGGGGCGGGTGCAAAGAACAAAAGGAACAAATGAACAAGGGGAAGGCGTGAGTAACGCGCCCTCGTGGATCAACAGTTAAGTGTTCAGCTTCTCAGTTCACAGGGATTGGGCAATCTGCTCCTGTGAGGGTATAGCTTAGACAAGCCCGGGGGTAGGTCTACTTTGTCACACTGGTTACTCTGAGGTAACCAGAGTCCCTGGTGGCACAGATGGTTAAGCACTCAACTACTAAACAAAGCAAATGCAGAAGAAACCTGGAGATCTAGTTCCGAAAAAATCAACCCCCAAATGCTATGAATCAAGTTAATTTTGCATCATAGTGACTCCGTGCATCACTACAATGTGGAATTAACCTGATGAAAATTGAAGCAAGTTGTGTCACCTTACATGCAGGTGTTTTACCTGGCAATTCACCCGCTCCACATCAGAGGCAGAAAGAGAAATTTTTGTTTTTACTGAGCAGGTATACCAGTGAGGAGACCACAGCAGTTCAGAACAGACTGTCTTTGTGGTGTGCTGGGTGGAATCAGAATACATGGAAAATACATGCCTTTGGCTTTGGAATGTACACTTTGGGGAGTCATGTATAGCAGCTTTACATTAACTCAGGATTCAAGATAACCAAGGGAAACAGCTCTTGACCATGAGCAAACAAGCAGATGAGAAAATGCTTTAAGTCTTAGGCCTGTCTCCGGATGTCTTTGTTGACCAACTAGGTGGCAGGGCCTGGTTTTTAATTACGAATAGGTGTGTTAGTCTGGGTAGACTAGAGAAACAAATTCATAGAACTCACATGCATATACAAAAGAGCTTTATATGCAAGAACAGTTGAATATTGAGAAACATCCCAGCCCAGTCCAAATCAAGTTCATAATTCCGACATTAGCCCATATATCTGATAACAATCTATAAAGTCCTGATGCCGAATGCAGGAAGATCACAGGCCAGGTGGTGGAAGGTCTTATGGATCCAGTGGTGTTGTAAGCAAAGCAGCAAGGTCAGGGGTCTCCATGTGGCTTCTCCAGCTCCAAGGGTCTGGCTGCCATCAGCCCGTCTCCATGTGGCTTGCCAAGGAGAATGTCTCACAGGGACTATCTGCAGTCTGCCTCCAGTGAGCTATTTATCTTCTTAATGCCTCCAAGTGAGGTCATCAAGCTGTTACCTGAATGACAGGCTAAACTCCAACCCTTCACTCATATCCTCTCAAATTTACAACAGATTTTGTAACTAACCACAACAGTAAATAAAAGAAGACTCTCCGCATTATCTGGCCCTTTTAGGAGATACCTGCATCTAACCTGTCTGCTTTTCGGCAATGTAGCCACTTATAAAATTCCACAGATACTGCATTAAGAAATAACACTGTAGGCCAGTGGTTCTCAGCCTGTGGGTCACAACCCCTTTGAGGGTCAAATGACCCTTTCAGAGGGATCACCTAAGACCATCAGAGAACATGTTTCTGATGGTCTTAAGAACTGAGACATCGCTCCTTTATCCATCCATCTCCAGGCAGGTCGACAAATACTCCCGCATACGAGTACCTGGCATGAAGACTTACCTGTGCTACACCATGCTTCAAGATGAAACTTCATTTATTTGTAATTAGAAATAAATATTTCATAATACATAATTACATATTGTTTTTGTGATTAATTACTATGCTTTAATTATGTTCAATTTATAACAATGAAAACACATCCTGCATATCAGATATTTACATTATGCTTCATAAGATTAGCAAGATTACAGTGATGAAGTATCAACAAAAATAATGTTATGGTTGGGGTCACTACAACATGAGGAACTGTATTAAAGGGTCGCAGCCTGAGGAAGGTTGAGAACCACTGACTTCAGCTTACTACATTTTGTAAGGGAGATTTTTTCTGGCTACATTAAGTAAAACAATGGGTTACAATAGTAAACAAAGAATGACTTAGTATCTGGAGGAGAGGTTCATACAGTAGAATCTTCAGATATGTAGCTTCAACATCTTCTCAAAGTTAATTAGAAATGCAATTCTCATCACCCCACTCCATACATTATTAATCAAAAGCCCTGGAGATTCCGAAATCTGTATTTCAAGAAGCCCTCAAGTGATTGACTGATTCGTGGTGAAGTTTGAAAATCATTGATTTCTGATATGGGATATCAGGGTAAAGAGATGAGAATTTCCCCCTCAAATTATCCTCTTCCTCACCACTCAGTTTAGATCACTAATGTTTTTAATATTCCTACACTCCTTACCCAGCAGCTGAAACCCAGGGAGGAGCTGGTGGGTTTGAACCGCCAACTTTGTGATTATCAGTACAATACTTAACCAATGTTCCCGTAAGGCTTCCTTACCACTGAAAAGATTGGATTTTAATTCGGTTTTCTGCTTTTTGTTTTCTGTTCCTCTCCTGGTCCATGAGTGCCTATCACAGGAACGACAACTACGTCTACTTCCCAAAAGTAAGGGAGTAGGTTATACATTCTTTTTGTCACTGCTGTTGGAAGACCTCAAAGATGAGCCAAGGGAAGAAAGATCATCAACATCACAAATGATGAAATTGCCTGAGGTTCAGAAACCAGTGGGAAAAAAACCATCGAGTTAGTGTTAATGTGATAGCTAGGGAGTTGGGATATCACATGATTCCACATTTATAATTTTAAGCAAACACCTTGTCCTCAGAAATCTTTTAAGGTAATCGGCAGTGCAAAGGTAAACTAGCTCACTTTCCACCAGTCTTTTACGCAAGATAAAAGCTATAAAGTGATTCTGTGGAACAAATTATAAGTGGGGATGAGTCTTCCAGTTACCAATATGGTCCAGCACAAGGAAAAATCTAAACAGTGGTTCTCCGAGGAGACCTGCTATGTCAACTAAATCCAACAGAGAGATGAGTTCAGCAACTGGTTTTGGAGCTCCTCAAAGGCACCATCTGGATAGAAGTTCTTAAAATCAGAGGATGATCATGGGACTTATGAAGAAGACATTTTAAGAAAGTTGAAAATTGCATTGGTGAGAAAAAGACCAGGAAAATTACAGCGAGATGTTTTTTTGTTTGTTTCTATCATGACCCTGTAGCTGCTCATCCTGTGAGGGTAGAAGGAGATATCCTATGAAAATTTCATTCAGAAAATTTACCCTATCTACCCGACGGCCCTGATCTTGACTGTAGAATTATTTGTTCCCCAAACTCAACATTTATAAGGAACTCAACTTTAAGTCCCCTGAGGATGCCAGAACTATTGTTTTGACTGCATGTTAATTATAGAAAGCAGATTCTTCAGGGAAAGGTTAGAGAGATAGAATCCCTCCTTCAGAAATGTATAGACCTAGATGAAGGAATACCTTCATAGACCAAGAAATAGACTGAAAAACAAAACCTTCACATTGTGTTATTTTTGTTTAATAACAGTTTCTTTGATTTTGATTGTATCTTCGTATATGATGCACAAATTAATCCTCATCTGCCTGACAATAATAATCTCCAAATACCATTGCATATACCACATGTTAGTAATTGTTTTATACCCTTTTCTAGCATTAACTTACCTAATTCTCATCGAAACATCATTAATTAGGAACTAATATTGTCATCCCCATTTGGTAGATAAGGAAATTGAGGCACTGGAAAGTTAAATAGCTTGCCGAAAGCCACATAGCTAATAATTGAGATGGTCAGAATCTAACAGGTGGCCTTGACAGTTTGAGTCCTTAGCTACCATGCTACAATGCATCAAAGAGAAACTTTTCTAATGTGTGAGTTAATATTTTTATTCTTGCATTTTAAATCACATACCCTTAAGGATCATTTACTGACTCACTGTTGTCAAGATTTCCGCTTAGAAATCTATATGATTGTTCTCCACCTTTGGTTTCTACCTTTGTTCTTTTATTTCCTGGTCTCCTAGGAACGGGCTGTGTACCTCCTCTATCTAACTTGTGGCTGTCTTGAACAAGATCAAAAGTCAGTAGTTCAATGTACTTTGTAAATCTGAACAAAGTTTGGAATTTGGATTTTTTGTTTTTTAGGTTTGTTTTCATCTGTCACTATCATTATAATGACACAAAAGAAGCAAGGAGTTGTTTGTTTTGGGTTTTTTGTTGTTGTTAACTGTCTTCTAATCCACCAAACTCATGGTGGATCCAGGCACATCCCCTTAACGGACTACAGATCAAATGAGTGTGATCTACAGCTCAGCATCACAACAGCACCCAGCTTCCCTAACAGATAGGTAGGGACGTGAAGTATCCTTTCCCTAACAGATAGGTAGGGACGTGAAGTATCCTTTCCCTAACAGATAGGTAGGGACATGAAGTATCCTTTCCCTAACAGATAGGTAGGGACATGAAGTATCCTTTCCCTAACAGATAGGTAGGGACATGAAGTATCCTTTCCCTAACAGATAGGTAGGGACATGAAGTATCCTTTCCCTAACAGATAGGTAGGGACATGAAGTATCCTTTCCCTAACAGATAGGTAGGGGACATGAAGTATCCTTCCTGGGAATTGAGCCCAGACCTACCACTTGAAAGAATAGAAATCTACACTGAGCCACCACTGTCTCACAGAAATAAGGAGTAGTGGGATCATATTTGTTCAGATGCAAAGCAGCCAACTTAGTTTCAATGATCAATAATCTGCTTATAAAGAGACTGGGAGGAGATCCTCTAAGGGGAGTAGCTATTATGGGCAAATAGAAGAACCTTACAATATACTTCATACATGTAAGGGGGCTTCAAAAGTTCATGGGAAATGTAATTAAAAGATAAAATTTTTCTACAAACTTTTTGAAGTCACTTTGCGGATCATCAGTCTAGTCAGGGAGCTAGACCGGTCCTGAGAGCACTGAAATGTGTTCTTATGACCCAGCTCCAAGTCTGCATTGGAAATGATGATCCGTGGCATCAGCAAAGCATAGATCCTGAGAGAAGAGCAAAGTATGAATACTTTGGGGGGTTATTTCCTAAGCTTTGATTAAACAAAACTTAATTCTGATGAAAAATAAGTTTGGAAAAATATTTTCCATTTTGAGGAGCTCTGGTGGCCTCATGGATACGCTTTGGGCTGCTCATTGCAAAGTCAACAGTTTGAGACTACCAAGCTTTCTGTGGAAAACGGGGCTTTCTTTCTCTGTAAAGATTTATAGTCTTGGAAACTCACAGGGGCAGTTCTGCTCTATCCTGTAGTGTAGCTAGGAGTCAGAATCGACTCCATGGCAGTGCATTTCACTTGGTTTTTGGTGGTCTAGTGGTTACGCATCGGGCATAAAGGTCAGCAATACTAAATCACCTGCTGCAGGAAAAAGCAAAGGCTTTGTACCCTCATTTCTCAGGCTTTCCCTGTAGACTATTGATCTGCCTCTCAGCGTGCACCTTCTCTGCCCTGTTTTAAACACAGCTACGCAATGTAATTTAATTGCAAGTAGGACTATTCCCATTTCAAAATGCTTTTTTTTCATAAAAGTTGTCCCTATTATGTTGGATAATTTTTAGAACAATTTTCAAGATCTAAAGATAAATAAGTAACAGAAATGTGGTAGTTACATAATTTCGTGCCAACTTGTATGGTGAAGTCTAGCCTGTCTTTCAGGTGACAGCCTCATAGTGACTGCTTGTGGGAGTGGCCTTTTACAAAGGAGGCACCTGCGAGCCTCCCTACCCTATTTCTCTGCCTTCACCTTCCTGCTGATGCCCCGTGGAGACCTGCTCAATCCCTGTGCTGAGCCACAGGATCCATGGATCCCTGCAAACGTGACCCACCAGAGTGTGATCTTCCTGCTTCTGCATCATTATGTGTGACTGCATGAGTCTGAGAGGGCCTTATGGACTGGTATCAGACTTATAGACTTTAGTTGAACTGGGCTGGGATGTTTTCTCGATGTATAATTCGTTCTTGATATAAAACTCAGTCTTACACATATATGAGTGTCACTCAATTTGTTTCTCTAGTCATCCCAGCCTAACCCAAAAACCTACTGGAATTTTCCATTTGTCTCAGTTGATATATGAGCTTGTTTTATAATTTTCAGATGTCCTAAATAACTTTCTGATGTTATTCATTAATTCTTGCATTTGTTTTGACATTGTCCTGAGCATCTCTAGTAAGTTTGTTCTCAAGTATTTTCTAATTATAAAGTATAAAGGTATACTTAAAAAATAATAACAGATGATTTTGAAAGTAGAGCAAGTACAGAGTAGAACAATGCCAGGCTAGCAACACAAGCAACAAGAGTACTGATCTTGAGTCTGTCACTGGTCTTAACCCTTAACACATAATACATCTATTAACTACCGACCTAGACTACATATTTTACATCATGGACATCTATATGAGTTGTTTATTTGTTTGTTTTTATGCAGGAAATGATATGACCAAGGCCAAATTTGTGAAGAATGCCTTAACAGTTTATAGGATTGGAGAAGAGAGAGCCTGGAAAACAAAGAAGCAGTTAGAATGTTTGCTGAACACTTAATCCAGGGAGGGTGGAGGGAAGGCGGAGTAGAAAGGAGAACAGATTACAAGGATCTACATATAACCTCCTCCCTGGGGGACGGACAATGGAGAAGTGAGTGAAGGGAGACGTTGGACAGTGTAAGATATGACAAAATAATAATAATTTATAAATTATCAAGGGTTTGTGGGGGAGGGTGGTATAGGGAGGGAGGGGAAAAATGAGGAGCTGATCCCAAGGGCTCAAGTAGAAAGCAATGGTTTGAGAATGATGATGGCAACAAATGTATAAATGCACTTGACACAATGGATGTGTGGATTGTGAAAGAGCCCCCAGTAAAATGATTTTTTTAAATGACTATGGGGGAAAAGTGACGATGCCTAAATCTTCCTGAGCAGGTGAGTTCATTGAAGCTTCCAGAGAAGCTCTGCAGCACATGGAGCAGTCACTCTTGCGCTCCTCCACTTCTTTAAATGATCCGAAAGGCAATGCGAGGCTCACATCTCCTGCAAAACTTCAAATCCAACCAGAATCTAACGAACTCAGTCTGAGTTAAGCAGTGTAATAAGTATGAGAATAAATGTACAATTTTAGTGTCACATCAGATTGGTTAATGTAGATGTGTAACTCTAATTTCGAGATTAAACCACTATAAAATCCATACAAAAATTTTTAAAAGTCATAATCCAAGGCACACCCTAGAGGCCTCATTTCCCACACTCAGCACACAGTCTTGGGAAGATTGATCTACCAATGTGCTGCACCCCGTCAAACATCTACTTCTTTTCATATTCCATTATCTGTGGCTGGAAGGCCATTCCACACTTTCCTTTGCAGCTCTTAACCAATTCCAGGTATGAATGAACACTAAAAACACTGTTACGTGAAATAAATCAGGCACAAAACAACAAATACAAATGTGAACTAGCCCAATTATATTTAAGAAAATAATTATAGGCAACTTTTGTAAATGAACAGTGGTGACAGTTGCATATCATAGTGAATGTAATTACTATCACTTAATTGTATACTTAAAAGTGGTTAAATGGCAAATATTTTGTTGTATTTCATGACTTCTTTTCCAAATTGTTATCATCATCACTATATTTAAAAAGAAGAAACTAGGAAGGGCATCGAAGGCCTGGTGGCATAGTGGATTACATGTTGGGCTGCGAACCACAGGGTCTGTGTTCAAAAGCACCAGCCTCCACCCCCACCCTGACAGCAAGCCCAAAGACGAGCCGGACTACTTCCATAAAGAGTGATAGCCCAGACACCGCAGGGACAATTCTACTCACTCTTACAGGGTTCCTCTGAGTCAGCGTCCACTTGATGGCAGTGAGTTTGCAGTTGTGAAGAAAGGGGGAAAAAAGAACCTCACTGCCATCTAGTCGATGCTGATTCAGAGCTTCCTTCCCCTGTGAGCTTCTGAGACTAAAACTCTTCACAGGAGAAGAAAGCCCCATCTTTCTCTTGCAGAGTGGCTGGTGGTTTTGACATGTGGCATGTGAAGCCAACCACCCAGTGTGTAACCACTACATAACCACAGAAATAAACATTGTTTTCTACATTTGATTCCGTTTGGTTGTATGAAAAATTCACTTCATTTTAATTGCTGTATCTTTTCCCTGCTAACTGGTAAAACTTCTGAAGGCGATGCCATTCTTCGAAATCTCTACAGAGTTATTCTCTGAACTTCAATTTATACCCTGTCAAGATGGCAGTTTGTCATCTTCAAGGGATTCAAATTGTGTTCCTTTTAAGTGTTCTTTGAGTTTGTGGAACAAAAAGAAATTTGAAGGGGTAAGAAAAAGGCTGTTGGTGTGTGAAGTTTTCCAGTTGAACCAATTCGCAGAACTCAGGTCTGAGAGAGTATAGTAGGTTGAATCGTGACACTCTCATACTCTCTGTCTCTGTCTCTGTCTCAGTCTCTGTGTGTGTGTGTGTCTGTCTGTGTGTGTGTGTGTATGTGTACCTTAAAAAAAAGTGGGAAGAAAGCTCCGCTGGGCAAAGCTTTTGTAGTACAGATTTTTCCCACTAGGCAAGCATTGAACAACTGGCTCTGAGTTAGTGCACCCAATGGCATCAGCAGGGAAGGTTCTCTCTGGTCATAGTGAATAATTTCTTAAAATCAGTTTTACTTGAACCTCATGTTTTTGTGATGTCTGATTGAAGAGAACAGTATGCAGCTGTGACATTTTGTTTCCTGCTCAAGAAAAATGCCACAGAAACTGTTATAATGTTAAACACAGCTTACAAGGACAGCATTATAGTTAAATCTCACGTGTAAAAGTGATTTTCTCATTTCAAAAAAGGTGAAATGTCAACTGATGACTAACCTCATTCTGGACATGCATCAACTTCCTGAATGTATGAAAATGTTGACTTGTAGTGCACTAGGAGTTCGTTCCACCAGGCCAGACTGTTAATCAAGCTTTCTATTTAGAAGTTCTTCAAAGATTATGTAACAGTGTGTGACCAAAAAGCCTGGTTTATGGCAGGTGGGGGACTTGTTTAGCCACCACAATGTACCAGTTCACGCATTCATCTCAGTGCGCCAGGTTTTTGGCAAAAAACAGCATGCTCCTCTTGCCCCTGCACACCTTACTCACCTGACCTCACTCTGTGAGACTTCTTTTTGTTTACAAAAATGAAGAGGATCATGAAAGGACAGCAATTTGATGATATAGAAAAGGTGTGAAGAAAAAAAATGAGGGTGATGCTGTCAGCCATCCAACAGATGAGTTTGTTAAATGTTTCCAAGAAAGGAATCGCAGATTTGATCAGCACCTATAAATGTGACCATACTTGGGGAAAGAGATGGTGAATCTTTGCAAATGTCATTAAATTAAAGATACTAAAAGTAGACCATCTTGTATTTAGATTGGAGCCTGTAATAGATCATTTTGTCAGATTGCAGATATATAAAAGTATAGGGATGATATCCAAATTCTCAATCAAGTCTCAGCCTGATGGTGCCTCCTTGTAAACGTGGCCTTCTCATAAGGCATGCCCTGGGGAACCCCCTCCCTCTGCTTTCATTCTCCTGCTTGCTGGCCAACTTGAGAGCTGCTGAAGCCCTGCCATGTTACCACTGACCTTGGATCCACATGAGCTTGCCCCCCACAGCCTGTGATCTTCCTGCATTCTGCATTCTTGCATGTGGCCCCATGAGTCTTACGAGGGACTTATAGACTAGTGTAGGACTTGTGGACTTGAGTTGCAATGGGCTGAAGTTGTAAGATCTCTCCTTCTGGGCTAGAGTTACACCTCCGTCCTTGGCGCTACACGAGAAAGAATTCATGCCGAAGCCTGGCTCGTGATCCAAGTGAATTTAATGAGATTTAAAAGAAGTTTCAGGCTTTACGCAGCACCCATAAGATTCCTTTCGACCATGCAGCCTGGCAGAGACTGCTCGGGGTCACGCAAAGATCTCTCTCCCAAGTTTTCCTCCAAAAGGACTATCTCAAGTTCCTTCCCCAGTTCCTCTCTCTCTCTCCCCCTGGCTCCTGCCTTTTCAAGGATTCCAGGGCGAGGCATGGTGGACGACCCCAGATTGACCTCACTGGCTGGATTGAATTCACCTGGCCCAGGTGGGCTGATCCAAGTTAACGCCCACCAGCCCACCATGCCCACCAAGGGGAAAACCTAGGCCTTTGTTCTATGCTTGGCTCTCCTGGGCATGCGTCAATGGACATCCCATCCCTGCCTATCTGCCTAACAAAGTGTCTTGATATAAATTACTTCTTGATATAAAGTTCTTTCACCACCTGATAATAGCAATGGATGTGGAAAAAAAGCATTCAAAAACATCAAACACAGATTCCTGTTTAAGAAACTCAAGAATATAGGAAGGGAAGGAAAATTCCTCAATATAGTACAAGATAATATATAAAAAACCAACAGCCATTGTGGTGGTCAATGGAGAAAACATGAAAACAATCCCACTGAAAAAGGGGACCAGACAAGGATGCCCCTTGTACCCACTTTTATTTGACATTGTACTAAAAGTCCTAGCTAAAATAAGGCAAAGAAAAAAACATAAAAGGTATTCATCTCCAAAAGGAAGAGGTGAAACTATCGTTATTCGCAGATGATATGATTTTATATATGGAAAATCCCAAAGCTCCACAAAGAGAGTGCTGGAAATGATAGAGGAATATGGCAGAGTGGCAGGATACAAGATCAACAACCAAAAGTCTATCAGACTGCTATACAAATCTGAGAAGATCATAGAAGAGGCGATCAGAAAAGTAGTACCCTTCACAATAGCTAAGCACAAATTGAAATATCTAGGGATATAGCTGACTAAAAATAAAAAACCCAAAAGATTTGTATAAGGAAAACTACAGAATGCTATTACAAGAAACCAAGAGTGACCTCAACAAATAAAATAATATCCCATGCTCATGGATTAGAAAACTCAATATAGTAAAGATGTCAATTCTTCCCAAGGCACTATATAAGTTCAATGCTATCTGTATACACATACCATCATCTTTCTTCAAAGAATTGGAAAAACTGACCACCAATTTCATATGGAGAGGGAAGAAGCCCAGAATTAGCAGAGAACTCCTCAAGAAGAAGGACACAGTGGAAGGGCTTGCCTTACCTGACTTTAGCACATATTATACAGCCACAATTATCAAATCTGCATGGTATTGGTACAATGACAGATACACAGACCAATGATAAAGAACTGAAAACCCAGAAATAAAATTATCAGCATACAGACATGTGATCTTTGATAAGGGCCCCCAAAACAAAAATAGGAAGCAGATGCGCTCTTCAACAAGTGGTACTGGAAAAAAATTGATGTCTACCTGCAGGAAAATGAAGCAAGACCCTTACCTCATTCCATTCACAAGAATAAACTCAAGGTTGATCACAGACCTCTAGGTATAACCCTAAACTATTGGAGTCATCAGTGAGGGAATTGGTACAAACTTGAGAACTTGGGCACAGGGAATACATAGGCTATCAGAAATAGAGACGGACTCAAACACAGAAGATGCACAAATTACAAGTGCAATACGCTGAAGATAAAATACCTGTGTACATTGAGAGATTTTGCGAAGAGAGAAATAAGAGAGCTCATAGACAGGGAAAACATCTTTAGCAATGACACATCAGAAAAAGATTTTATTACTAAAATCTAGAGTGCTCTGCTACCTTCCAAAAAGAAAAAAAAAAACTAATTGCCCATTGAGGATGTGGACAAAGGACCTGAACAGAATTTTCACAATGGTAGAAATCCGAATGGCCAATAAACATTTGAGAAAATGTTCCCAATTCATTAATCATAAGAGAAATGCAAATTATAACAACTATGAGATACCACCTAACACCCTCAAAGATAACTCAAATAAAAAAAATCAGAAAGTAACAAGTGTTGGAGGGGCTTCAGTGAGATAGGAACACTCACCCACTGCTGGTGAACCTGTAGGTATGTACAGCCATTAGGGAAATTGATTTGGTGATATCTAAAACAGATGGCAATTGAACTACCTTATGACCCAGCAATCCCCCTACTGGGCATATACCCAGAAGAGGCAAGAAACAAACCACGGCCAGACATCTGTGCTCCAATGTTCATCACGGCACAGTTCACAATCAAGGAGTTGGAAACAACCCAAATGTCCATCAACAGATGAATGGAATAAAAACCTGTGGTACACACATAAAATGGAGTACTAGGTATCGCTAAAAAACAGTGATGAACGCATGAAGCACATCGCCACATGGGGAGAATTGCAGGAAATTATGCTAAGCAAAGCAAACCAAGCACAAAAGAACAAGTGCAACATGAGTCCGCTGGGGTAAACTTAAAAATGCAAAAGGGGCATAGGGGGAAAGCTACTATATACATACATTGCTGATAACATTTCACAGTTATCACTATATCTTAATATATACATTTAATTAAATGTTATGAAAACGTCACGCTTGGCATTACAGAGTTAAAGAAAGGTCACAAGGAAGAGACGAGCCCGTCAGGGTGCAGTACAGCAACGATGAAAGATACAACTTTCCTCTAGCTCTTTAATGTTTTCTCTCTCCTCTCCCACTATCATGGTCTCAATTCTACCTAAGAAATCCAGCTAGATCAGAGCATGTACACTGGTACAGATAAGAACTGGAAACACCGGGAATCCAAGACAGATAAACCCCTCAGGACCAATAATGAGAGTAGCAATACCAGGAGGGTAGGGAAAGGTGAGGTCAGAAAGGGGGGACCGATCACAATGATCTACATATAACCCCCTCCCAGGGGGATGGACAACAGAAAAGTGGGTGAAGGGAGACAGTGGATGATGTAAGATATAAGAAAATAATAATAATTTTTAGTTTATCAAGGGTTTGTGATGTAGGGAGAGGAATATATGAGGCACTGATACCAAGGGCTCAAGTAGAAAGAAAATCTTTTGGAAATGATAATGGCAACAAATGTAGAAAAGTGCTTGACACAATGGATGGATGGATTGTGATAAGAGCTGGAAGAGATGTGATAAAAAATAAGATAAAATAAGAACTGGAAGAGATAAAATGATAAAAAAGCTCTTTCACATATATATATGAAAGTCTCTGGAATTGTTGCACTAGCCAACCCAGTCTAACACTGGGTCTAGCTACAATGATGGATCTCAACACAGAGGGGACGTTACGCCACAAAGAGGCAGAGAGGAAAGTCATGGGGTGATGGTTTTAGATACTGATGTGATGCAGCTATGGGCCAAGGAAGAAAGATTGCCAGCAGGCACATGAAGCCTGGAGAGATGAATGGAAAGGATTCTTCCTCAGAGCCGCCAGAAGGAGCCAGTCCCTTCAACACCTGGGTTTTTGACTTCTAGCCTCTAGGACTGTGGGAGACAATTTTCTGGCGTTTGAAGCCACTCAATGTGTGCTAAATTTGTTAGTGCAGGTCTAGAGAACTAAGGAGGAATTGTTTCAGGGTAAGATTTACAAAAACATCATGAAATTAAAGAAACTGGAGGAGCCTGTGGTTTAAGAAATGTTTGACAGCTCATGGTACAAGCATCAGAGTGATAGTATTAGCTGAGCGCTGGTAATCATATGTAGTCAGATGCTTGTCTGGCCAAATTAGCACCAGTCTCAGAAACCACAACAATAACGCTTTCCATCAATTGCTTTCAAAATCTCATGGAAATGAAATCATGATGATTGTGAAGGTAATCACATTTTTCCCCCTGGACTTTATAACCCAACATTGGTGGGTGTCTTTATTTGAGCAGATAGGTAATATCATTTTATTACTGATGTATGAATGAAAGTAAAATACATGGCTACTGATGGAGGCTACAATTCTGCCACTGCAAAATGAGCTCCCCTGGCTGAGAATCATCTGCACATTCCCTGTTGGAGACAAAGGAAATGAACATTTAAAGACAATTTTAAAGTTTATTTTAATACTATGCAGAAGTAAATGATTATATCTGACTCTGGGTTTCTGTGAGAAAGTCCAATATTTTGTTCTAACATTTTCCCATCAAACATAGTAAAAAAAGTTGGGTTGATGTGTTCTGCAATCTGACATTTAAGGTTATGTTTTTAAATTTTTCATGTTTCTCATGTTTCTGATTCATGATATTGTGCAACGAAAGCATCTCTATTTCACTTAGTATTCTGTTGAATCTGCAGAGATCTTGCTACTTTAAATGTATATGCACCGTTCTACCAGCATAAAAATCAGCCATTAAATTGGAATGATGAAGTAGTTATTTCTGGGTGTGAAAGAGATTAACCAGGCTTACTTCCTCCCGCAGAGACTACCTAGCTGACATGCTGCACGTTGACAACCAAATAAGAGATTGACAGATGCAAAGAACGCTCATGTCCTGTCAGACATCCATTGGATTTTTCCAAATATAGTAAACGATCTTTGGCGTTTTAAGATGCAGTGCAGTAATGCTACCAATCCATTAATTACTAAAGGCACAAAGGAAGGTCCTTAACCATGATGTGGATGGATAGCTATTTAGGAAACTAAGGGCTAGAAAGAGAGCTATTTAGTATTAATGAGGTTATAGAGTAACTTGATTCATTATGGCAAGTAGCTGAAATTGAATGGAACAAAGTTCATTACTAGATCTGATTTCCAGAGTGAGAAACAGTGAAGATGTTGTGTACAAAAATACCTCCCTCACAGCGTCACTTGTATTTATTTCCTTAAGATTTCTTATCAGTAAACGTTATCCTCTTCCTAAATGCTTTTCTTAAGGCAGTATACAGATATTTGAAAAGAAATCATTTATGAGCTACACAATGAAACAGAAAACTATATTTATTTTAATAATTCCTGTAATACAATTGTGAAAATGGTGTGAAAAGGGTTGGGGAAAGTAGAAAATCACCATTAACATCAGCCAAAGAATATGACTATGATGTAGATCTCAGATAAGCCTCTATCCTCCGACCCGATTGCCAATTCTGACATGACCTCTGTCTCTCACGGCGCTCTGCTTCTCTGCTGTATTCCAGCATTCGTGAAAGTGGCCACTGAGCACTCCCAGACAGCATTTTGGTTTATTAGGGAGGTAACAAGTTACAATTCCTGATCAGGAAAGCTCCCGATACAATTCTTCAATCAGGACAGCCTTTTCTCAGCCACGGCTCCAGAGACACCACTCTCTGCTCCTGCGCCCTCAGCCTGGCCCCTAACCTGCTCTGGCAAGTGGTACCAACTCTTGAACTGTGTCAACAACAGCTCAGAGGTACCCCACTTCTCCAACCCGCCTCTTGCCAAAGGCATTCCGATATCTCACTCTGTGGGCTGGGAAGTCCACCGCACCATTTCCTTGCAGTCACTTGGCTCTGCGTCTGCTGCTGCTATTTCTGTCACTGGTCCTCACTGCTGCTCCTTGTCTCCCGTGTCATAGGTGTCTATCTCCTGGCTCCAGGAAGTTCAGCATAGAAAGGTCAGCTCCAAAGGATGCACTAACTCTTCCTTCTTGATTATAGTACGATCCTTCTTTCTAACTCTGGGGTGGCTCATTTTTATCCTGCACTGTAGGCCCTGCAGGCTGGCATAAGTTACCAACCCCCATATTACCATATCATGCGCCTATTTGCATGGTCCGACCCCTAGAAGTCATCTTATCAACAAGCTATCCAACCCTTTTGGTGTACCACAGACACCTCATAATTGCATAATCATGCTCAGTCATTTAGTACGATTAATAAAGAATATAGCTGGAAGGGCCGTGTTAAGTAATTCACTGAACTGCAACCATCTTACTTCTTTAAAAAAACAAAAAACTGACCTTACCTTAAAATTCTTTCAATGACAAGATGCAAAAATCTCATCAAGCTCGTTGCTGTTTACTTTCCACGACCAATATCATTAAAATGAAATGCCGAGAATTCAATTCATGTAAATTTTTTTCAGTTAAATTATTTATAATAGGAAATTCACCTTTCTGAAGTGAAATAAATGCAAATTTATGTTGGTATATGGCTAGAGTGGTAAAAAGTCTTCAAGGAAATGTAAAATGTAATTGGAAAATATAGGAATGATGTTTGGGTGATGCAACAAACCAATCAGCATAAATTGTCTCGCTTCCAAAATGATCACTAATATTGATTCTGTATTGTCCATAAGAGTCATATTTTTCTATTTAAGACACATACTCTAAAGGAAATTAAGATCAGCAAGAACCATGGGCTCAAGCTAATCTGAATAATGTGGACATTACAACTTTACTACGTCCCCACCCCTCAGGAGAGATCTTTAATGACATACTGAACACGGAAGACACGTTATTTAGCTTCCCTAACTGGCAATCTTGTGACTTTGGCTGTTATGTTAACACTCTGAATATCATCCCCCTCATCTTTACTAAAACAAAAATTTCAAATTCACAGCCATCAAGGTGACTGTGACTCATTGAGACCCTGCATCTTTAATTAGTCAGAGTTTACATAGACCACATATTAAGTATAAGGCCTGAGACTATCGTAAGCCTTTTAAAAGTATCAGGTGAAAGAGTGTATTGAGAATTCTTGGTACATTAAAAGTATTACAGGGTGGCCTTGCTTTCCTATAAACATGAATTCAAGATCGCCTACGGAGAATTCATATCGATTCAAATGCAAAGGCTACTCAAGCCGGGCTGCTGTGACTGCTCCTAGTCAGTGGATTTCTCAGAAGCATGGAACCGACTAACATTTCTGAGTTCCTCCTACCTAGGCCTTTATATGTTGTGGGTGTGCGCCATGGAGAAGTTCTGGCTCACTGCAGCTCCGTGGGTAAAGTCCTGTGACATCTTCACAGCTGCTGCTGCGTTTGAGTCCACTTTTACAGCCGTCTTCCAGAGGTCCTTCCTGTTTCTTCTGATGCTCTTCTTCAATGAGCAGGGTGCCCTTTTCCAGGGGTGGGTCCCTCCTGAGGACATGTCTGAAGAATATAAGGGAAGTTTTTGTTTGTTCTGGAATTCCATAGTCTGTTAAACATTGTTCGAAAACACCACAATTCAAAGCTGTCAGCCCTGCGCCAGCCCTGGTTCCTCATGGTCCCACTTTCCCAGGCGTACGAGGGGACTGAACAAATCCCAGCGTGAGTCAGGTGCACCTTAGTTCGCAAAGCAACATCCTTGCTCTTTGATACATTGTATGGGCTGACTTAATCCTCTAAATAATTCATAGAAATACATTTTGATAGCCACATTTTATAAATGAGACATGAGATTGCGCGGCTTGAGGAGTCCGGAACAGTTGAGTGTCCTTTGGCAGTTTCTGTCCTCCCGGAGCCTCATTCTGCACATACAAAACAAGTAGCTATCTAATCGACAGCTGGAGAAGCAAAGAGAAGTGAGGTCACACTCAGGAATCAAGCGCAGGAAGGCACTCGATAAACAACAGCTTGGGCGAAGTGAAGCAGCGAAAAGATACAACTTTTTCATGGTTCCTTCAACGCGTTCAGAGATTTAGAACAATTGGTGCTGTCAGTCGCACAGTAGAACGTACATGTAGAATTAAAAAAGGTTTTGTTCTTAAACAGGATGAGCATGCAGAAAAAAAGTGTCTGAGGGGAGAAAATAGATGTGAAATATGTCTTTCAATAACAGTCTGATTGTTTTCCTAACAGATTCTACCAGTGCATTCAACATAAGATGAGCATGTGTCCTTGGGTCTTCTGCTTGTTTGTCTTTATTGTTTTCAATGGTCCTCATAGAATAATTTTCAAATGTGTAAAAACCCCATTAAATGTAAAACACTGAATTCTTTATTAGAAAGTCATGGAAACCATATCATTAGCTTTACTTGCTATTTAGAAATTGAGTAAGGAAGCAATTTTAAATATCTAGAAAACCAAATTCATGACCTCAGAAAAGGCAATAATTGTGTAAATTAAAATGCTTTCCCCCACTCCAGTCGGTACCTTAATCTTCGGGTGTAACTGCTGTTTGCAATATGAGTAACCTGAAGGAAGAATCACACATCATTTTACCTTAGTGCCAGCAAACTCTCTCCAGTTGGCAGCTATTAATTTCTAGTCAAATTATCCTGGAATAGGGTCACAGAGAACTGATGGTTTTATTTTACATTCTAGGCAGTGCTGTGTCCCCACTGAAAGCAGTACTTTGTAAAGAAACTGCAGCCAAACATGCTGCGTGTCCTCTCGGGAAATCGTAGCCAGCTCATTTCCTGTACGGACCCCTCGCCTGCTCTCACTTCCCCCGAACGACAGTAAAATCATCACCGCTTTGTTTAGATATTTGTGGCAAGGAGTGAAATGTTGTATTCTTATTGTTTTGAATCACTGTGACCTCGGGTACAAAAGAAGAATGTCATCGCCAGGCCTGTGCCATCTCCACCATCATCGCTAGCTTTGAGTCAATTGGGGCAGCCACTGTGCCCGTCTATCTTGTTGAAGGTCTCCCTTTATTCAGTGACCTTCTACTTAGCATGGCATCAAGGAAGTGGTCCCTCCTACTGTCATACTCATAGGACCTGGGAAGAATTCTCGCTGAAAGTGCAACCAGAATGCTCCTGCCGAGCATACTCTGCGCTTCTTTCAGGACAGGGGTAGTCCTTATTTTGGTATGCAATATTCATTGCCAACACCAGAGTTCCTTATTTCCCTCACTCGTGGTTCCACATTCATGAGTATTTTATGCAATTGACAGTACCCTGGGTCGAGTCAGGTGGCCCTTAATCCTCAAAAAGGCATCTTGGCTCCTTATCGCTTTCAAAGGCCTTTTGCAATTGATTAACTCAATGCAATATGTTGTTTGCGTTCTTGACTGGTTCCCAATAAAATGAAATCCTTCACAGCTTCAATAGTTTCTTCATTTAGCATGTATCATGATGTTTATTGGTCCAGTTGCGAGAGCATGGGCTTTCTTTATGTTGAGGTACATCTCTTACTGAAGACTGCAGTCTTTGAGCTTCATCAAGGTGCTTGAAATCCTTTCTGCTTCAGCATGTAATGTGGCATCACCTGCGTATTTCAGATTATTAATTAGTTTCCTTCCAGTCCTGATATGGCCTTCTTCTTATAGCTCAATTTCTGAAATAATTTGCTCAGTTTATAGATAGAATAATTACAGTGAAATTACGCAACCCTGACCCACACCTCTCTTAATTGCAACCATACAGTGTCATCTTGTCCCATTGGTCTGTGTCCAGGGCATACATGAGTGAGAGGTCAACATTGAGACACTGACGGAGATAGGATTGGGACAAAGAATGTGAGGTTAAGAGCGGCTTTATTAGGGCAGGGAAAGAGCTGCCGGGCTGGAAGGGAGAGCAGAGAAAGGGACAGGAGCATCTTGAGCTCCTGGGAGGTTCCAAGACCCAACGAGTTGGTTCAGGGAAATCACAGCTTGTCGGTGAGGCCGTGGGAGATATACATGCAGGGCTCGAGATAGGGAGGTAGACGTTGACAAAAAGAAGAGAGATTTTTTTCCTTGCAGCTGCAGGTCCTTGAGTCAAGATGCGATCCATGGGAAGTGCCTTTATTGTTTACCGACCCACCTACTCCCTGGAGTGTTGGGACAGGGGCTGCACAACCTTGGTGGAGAGACAAGCTCCTTGGAATGTTGGGGCAGAAGATGCATACTTCAATAGGTCATTTATCCTCCTGAGAGGCTGGCAATGGGGGCCTTGAATTTCTATCCTCCTGAGGAGCTGGAGGCAGCTGCCTAATCTGGACCCGGCCCAAACAATGAGCACAATTAAGTGTCTGGAATTCCTACCTTTCACAATGTTATGCATAATTCGTTATAATCCACAGTCAAATGCCTTTGCAAATGCCTTCACTGGTATTAAAATACAGGTAAGCATCTTTCTGGGATTCTCTTCTATCATGACATGATAACGATATCCCTAGCATTTCTGGCAGTATCTCCTTGTTGTATTTACTACAATCGTTTTCAATTATTTTCAGCAAAATTTTACTTGTGTGTGGTATTAATGATACTGCTTGATAATTTCAACTACACAATTAAGGATCTCTTCCAGTTCCTCGGCCAGGTTGCTGTCATTGAAATGTCTTGGCAAATAATGCAGTGTTGCATCATTCAAAAAACATCTCAATTGATATTCTGTCAATTTCTGGAAAAGCTTGCTGCTCGCCATTGCTTGGGCTTCGTCCTTCAATACCATCAGTTCATGATCATATGCTACCTCCTAAAATGGCTGACTGTATGATAAATCATTTTGGTACCATCTTTGGATTTCTCTCTTCTTTTTATGCTTTCTATATCACTCAATGTTTTGTCCACAGAATCCTTAAAAATTGCAAGATGAGCCAGTCAGTTTTCAGGGTAGCAATGATGAAACATACAACTTTCCTCTACTTCTTAAATTTCTTCCTCCACCCATTATCATGATCCCAATTCTACCGTATAAATCTGGCTAGACCATAGGATGTACACTGGTACTGGAAACATAGGGAATCCAGGACAGATGATCCTTTCTGGACCAGTGGTGAGGGTGGCGATACCTGGAGGGTGGAGGGAAGGTTGGGTAGAATGGAGGAGCTGATTACAAGGATCTACATATAACCTCCTCCCTGAAGGACGGACAACAGAAAAGTGGGTGAAGGGGGACATCGGACAGTGTAAGATATGACAAAATAATAGTAATTTATAAATTATCAAGTGTTCATGAGGGAGGGGGGAGTAGGGAAGGAGGGGAGAAAATGACGAGCTGATATTAAGGGCTCAAGTAGAAAGCAAATGCTTTGAGAATGATGATGGCAAAAAATGGACAAATGTGCTTGACACAATGGATGGATGTATGGATTGTGATAAGAGTTATATGAGTCCCTAATAAAATGATTTTTTTAATTGCAACTGAAGGCTTGAATTTTTTTCTTCTTCAATTCTTTTCAGATATGTCAAGTGTGGTGTGTTCTTCTCATCTAGCTTTCCAACACTAAGTCTTTGTTCATTTTATAATACTTTTCCTTATCAGCCACCATTTGAAATCTTCTGTTTAGCTCTTTTGGTATCAGCTGGTATCAGCTCTTTTGCTTCATCATTTCTTACATTTGCTTTAGCTCTTCTATGTTTAAGAGTTCTTCTGACATTCATTTTAGCCCTTTCTTTTTAATGAAATTTTTAATTTCCTCGTGTGCAATGTCCTTGATGCCATCTGAAAATTCTTATTGCTTTTTTCACTAGTGTTCAATTAGTATCAAATCTATGCTTGAGATAGTCTCTCATTTCAGGTGGGAGCTACTCAAAGTTGTACTTTGGCTCTCATGACTTGTTTTAATTTTCTTCAGCTTTGACTCAAATTTCCATAGGAAAGTGGGTGGTCCTATCTGCCTGATGGCATTGATTTTTCCATTGTCTCTTTCCTCAGAGGAAGTCAGTTTGATTCCTGTGCGTTTCATGCAACGAGGGCCCTTTGTGTAGTTGTCAGTGTTATTAAAAAGGTCATTTTCCAATGAATAAATTATTGATTTTGTAAAAGTCTATTATATGATTTTTTGCATCAGTTCTACCATGAAATTAATATTTTCCTACTTCTAATCATTCTGTGTTTCCAGATTTTGCATTCTAATCACCAGTAAAGATCAATGCATCGCCATTGCATATTTGCCCAATTTTAAATTGTGCAAATTGTTAAACATTTTAAATTTCTTCATCTTTGGCCTTAGTAGTTGGTTTATAATTTTTATAACTGTCATAATAACTCATCTTTCTTGTAGATGAAGGAATATTATCCTAACACTGACAGCATTGTACTTCAGGATAAATTCTGAAATGTTCTTTCTGACAGTGCATGGTTGCCATCCCTCTTCAATTCGTCATGTTTGCATAGTAGTCAGCTAAAAGGGACTGGCATATGACAATTTGAATCAGACAATCACCTGACCTACTGTGCATCCAAGTGTATCTTTCATGTTTTACTATTTCCGATTTTTCTAGATTCATAGTTTGTCCCTTCCACACTCTAATCACTAATGAAAGTTTGCAAATTTTTCTTCTCATCAGCAAATGTAGGTCCTGAAAGCTTGACGGCATCTATGTTTTTGTTGTTGACTCTACTTTGAAGAGGCAGTTCTTCTTTCCTATTTGGAGTGCCTTCCAACCAAAAGGACTCTTCTTTCAGCACAGTGTAAGCTATGTCAGACTGTGATTCAGAAGGTTTTCACTGGGCTAGTTTTCAGAAGTGAAGCTTCTTCCCAGTTTTGCTTAGTGTGGAAGCTCCACTGCAACCTGTCCACTATGGGCATTTGCTGGCAGGTGAAATATCAGTGGCCTGGCATCCAGGATCATAGTAACATGCAAGTCATGTTATAAGACACAAACTGACAGACAAAGGCTGGGAGTGAGATGTATAAAAAATTGAACTTAGCTAAAATTACATGTCTGGTTATATGTCTGCACCAGGAACTTAGGCTGTAACTCTTTTTCTTCGCTCTTCAGTCCGCCGTGTGCTATCGTCTGGGCGCTGTAGCATATGGAGATGCATAAGGAGCTCTGACTATACAGTGACAACAGTGCTGTGCTCCCCAACAAAAGGTCAGTGGTGGGAAGCCAGGAATTACTAAAGAGTTTTGTTAGCGAAAGGCATTTTTTCCTCAGTTCCAGATAGTTGATCCTTGTAATATGGGATATATCATGGTTGAATTAATAACGTTAGTCAACTAATAGGCAATTCTTTCACTTGACTCACAGAAAATTTAGCCAAATTCCGTTTTATCCTGTGGCCTGTGTATAATGCCAAGCAATTCTTTTTAGATTTTGCAAAAATTGTGGTGCTCATTCATGTGCACAAATTAGATTAAGTATAAGAAGCTTGTTGGAATTTAATAGCTGCAGGATGAATTTAAAGAGCACCACAGTATAACGGAAACAGCATGATGTTTGCATTCTGAAGACCTAGTATCCATGTGGCCATGAAGCAAAGTGTGTTGCTTTGTCCTGCGTTTGGATCCTGGAGCCACCAGCAGCCTGCCTTCTGGCTTGTGCCAGCCTTGGATTTATTCACTTTTGCCAGTCACAAACCTGACCTGCTGACCTTGAATCTGTCTGAATCTGCAGCCTGTGGTGCTCCTGCTGATGCTTGGTTTATCAGCTGTTGAAGCTATGTGAGTTAGGAGAAGCCTCCAACTTAACATCTGACTTGAAACTAACTTGGGCTTACCCATTTCTGCGGCTAAGTGAACCATGTGCCTGATGTAAAGTTATGCCTACATACACATGCAGAAACATCTCTAGTTTGCTTCTCTAGAGAACGTCACCTGACACATGGACTACAAAGCACCAACATATCATGATAATTTTAGCAACTTTATTGAGACATAATTTGAATACTAGTCTAAAAGTATGTATTTCCATGGTTTTTAGTATATTGACAGTTTTGAGCAACAATCTCCATAATCTAAATTTAGAACATCCTCAACTCCCTAAAAAGTAGCCCACACCAATTAGCAGTTACTCTCAATGTCCCCTACTTTTCCCACTTCCATTTGCAAACACAACCTAATTAATTTTTATTGCTATTGATTCAGCTATTCTGGATATTTTGTATAAACATAATTAGATAATATGTAGTCTTTGGGATTGCTTTCTTTCCATTAGGATAATGCTTTGAAAAATCATCCATACTCTATTTTATGTCAATGTTTAATTTCTTTTAATTGTCGAAAGAAACTTCACTGTATGGCTTACCATTACGTACATAGACTCTCAATTCAAGAACCCACCCAGTATAATATTGCTAATCATGCATTTTTTTGACCAAGTTTATTTTAGCACTCAGTGACCCTGGCTGAATGGTACAGACCACCTGGATTTTAGATTTTGTCTTTCAAGGTGGACAGCACTTTTCATAATCCACATCAGAATTATGTGATTTGAAAACCCCACTATGGGACAGGACTTTACCTTAAACATAACTCTTGCAAAGAAAGGAACGTAAACACTCCATTGGAGTTAAAGCTGAAACACCCCAGTGTGAGAAGCAGCAGAACCCTGCAGCCTGAAGTAGGACATTTGGATGCTCGTGGACGTTGGCTCAAATCTCTGGCTTTTGAGGTTTCCCATTAATTGGCAACTGAAGACTGCCATGTACTGGCCAATTTCACCCCACCTTGTCTTCTGTGACATGTGTTAGTCCTGCAGACGTGATTTTCCATTTGTGAATCAATGTGGCTGAAATTGTTGCCCTGTGTCTAGCCCTCATTTTTTTCTTAAGCAGCTTTAAATTACTGAAGTTTATATCCTGTACAAGTGAACATCCCATGTATTTAAGTGTAAAAAGCATTCCCACATATGTATATTTTTCCTTTAAAGTGCTTTAAAGTTTGTGCCATTGCCTAGATAAATTATGCTATTATGAGAATTACCCAATGTCTCATGCAGGTTACTTAAATTATTTCACAGATGGTGATGATTTTGCCTCTAGAGTGGGAACTAGGGTTAGAAATGTAAACATTAGATACACAAATGGATTTTGAACTCACAATCATAAGCATTAATCAAAGGACAAATAGTTTTGATGATGTGGCCCTTTCTCAATACTTGCCTCATGAAGAGCACACTGAAGACAGTGGTGCCATAGCAAATGGTAATGAAGAAATCAGATGGTGCCCAGCTATCAGAAAGAAAAGAGTCTTGGATCTTAAAGGCTTGTCATAAAACAAGCAGCCATTTAAACGAGGAGATGCTCTGTTCACAGTGAAGGCACACACCAGCCCATGTAATCCAAGGATTGTAAATAATAAAATTCAAGCTCAGAAGAGAAGATTGTACTAGAGCTTAACATCTGAGCACGTGGTTTGTGCAAGATGGTGGATAAAAATTAAAGATTAAAAGGTATTTTCAGAGCCTACACAGAATTAGACCTCCATAGAATTCCCTTGGAAAATTGACCAGCTATATAAATACTCTTCTGCTCAGAGTGCATTGGAGAGTAGACTACTTCAGTACTAGTTAAGTTAAATTTGAATATATTATCATTTGTTTTCCCTTAGACTATTTTAATAGGTTCTAGTTTCTATTAACTTCTGCTTTCTCTTGAATTGAGGTTTTTCTGTGTTGCACTTTGTTGTCATTATCAATTTCTTATGTATGATTTTCTCTATATGAAATATAAGATAGGTAAATCGATAGAGACAGTAAATACATTTATAGTTCTTTAGGGTTATAGCAGAGGAAACAGGGTGGTAACACCGAGCTAACAACAAGGGACACAAGAATGATGAAAATGTTCTAAAACTGATTATGGTGATAAGTGAACAATCTTTGGAAAATATATTAAACCATTAGATTGTATGGTACATGATTGATATGTTAACTAATTTGTTAAAAATATGCAGTTGTACAGATACGTTGTTGTTGTTAGGTGACATCAAGTCAGTTCTGACATACTGCGACCCTCTGCGCCATTCTCACAATGGCTGCTGTGTTCGGCCCATTACTGCTGCCACTCTGTCCCCTCTGGCACGCTCCTTCTCCTGACCACCGGTCCAAGGTATGTCAGACGGTCACCCTTACCTCTAAGTAGCACTCTGGTCCCATTTCTTCCGAGACAGATTTGCTTTCCCTTTCAGCAGCCCATGGTGCTTCCAGTATTCTTCTTTGGCATCACAATTAACATGTATCAATTCTTCTTTGGTCTTCCATCTTCAGGGTCCAATTTCACATGCACAAGGCAATTCAAAATACCATGGCTTGAGTCAGCCACACCTTAGTCCTCAAAATGACATCCTTTCCAATACCCTAAAGAAGCCTTCTGCAGCGGATTTACCCAGTGCAATGCGTCCTCTGACCCCCTGACTGCTGCTTCTGTGAGCTTGATTGTGGACCTAAGCAAGACAAAATTCTTGGCAACTTCACTATTTTCTCCATTTATCATGACGTTACCTACGGGTGCGGTTGTGAGGATTTTGCTGTTCTTTGTATTGAGTTGTAATTCAGAAAGAAAATTGCATATTCGTCAGCAAGTGCCACAGATCCTCCTCACTTTCAGCAAACAAGGTTGTGTCATCTGCACATCTCAGGTTGTTAGTAAGCCTCCCTCCAAGCCTGACGCTGCACGTTTTCTCATGTAATCCAGCGTCTCTGATGATTTGCTCAGTAGACAGATCGAATACATATGGACATATGGTGATAGGATGCAACCCTGATGTCCACCTTTCCTGATTTAAACCACACAGCATGCCCTTATTCTATTTGCACAACTGCCTCTGGATCCATGTACAAGTTCTGCATAAACATAAGACGTGTTCTGGAATGCCCATTGTTCCCAAGGCTCTCCATAGTTTTTTTGTGATACACTCAATGAAACACAAGTAATCTTTTTTCTGATATTCTCTGCTTTTAGACAAGACACAACTGACATAAGCAAAGATATCCCTTGATCAATATCCTCTTCTGAATTGTTGGATCATCTTCAGCAACATTTTACTTCATGTGATATTAATGATATTATCTATAATTTGAGTATTCTGCTTGGTCACCTTGTTTTGGAGTGGATACAAATGTGGCTCTCTTCCATTCAGTTGTCCAGGTAGCTGTCTTCCATAGACCAATGAATGCTTCCAATACTGCATAAGCTTGTTTAAGCATTTCAACTGATATTCCATCATCTCCTGGATCCTTCTTTGGGGCTAATACCTTCAGTGCAACTTGGACTTCTTCCTTCAGTACTGCTGGTTCTTGCTCGTGTGTTGCCTCCTGAAGCAGTTGATGATGACTAGTTCTTTTTGGTACAGGGACTCTGTATATTCTTTCTTTTGATGCCTCCTGTTTAAGACAATATTTTTTCCAAAGAATTCTTCAATATTGCAACTTGAGGCTTTAATTTTTTTCTTTAGTTCTTTCAGTTTGATATCCTGAGTGCATTATTCCTTTAGATTTTATAACCCCAGGTCTTTTCACATTGCATTATAATATTTTACTTTGTCTTCTCAAGCTGCCTTTCAAATTTTCTGTTGGGCCCTTTGGTTTTAATATTTCTTCCATGTGCCTTAGCTACACTGTGATTAAGAACAAGTCTCAGAGTCTCTTCTGACACCCACATAGACACCCTCTTCTGACACCCTCTTTCCTACCTTTTTAATGACCTTTGCTTTCTTCATGAATGATGTTCTCGATGTCTTCCCACAGCTCATCAGGTCTTCTGTCATTATTGCTCAATGCCAAACCTATAATTGAGATGTGCTAAAAGTTCAGGTGGAGTGAACTCAAGATCCTATTTGGGGTGTCATGGACTCAATTTTCTTCAACTTCAACCTGAACTTAAATATGAGCAATTGATGGTCTTTTCCAATAATCAGTCCCTGGCCTCATGTTAGCTGCTGATATTGAGGTTCTCTATAGTCTTTTCCCACAGATACAGTCAACTAGATTTCTGTGTGTTCCATCTAGAGAAGTCCATGTGTAGAGTCACCATTTGTGTTGTTGAAAAAAGTATATGCTATTAAGAAGCCATTGGTCATATAAGACTCTATCATCTGATCTTTAGTTTCATTTTTTCACAAAACTCATATTTTCCAATTATTTCTTTTTCTTTGTTTCCAACTTTTACATTCCAATCACCAATAATTATGAATGCATCTTAGTTCCATTTCAGAATGATGTTGATAAAATTCTTCAATGTCTTTATCATTAGTTTTTGTGATCGCTGCATACATTTGAATAATAGTATTTATTGGATTTACTTGCCTGCAGATAAATATTACCCTATCACAGACAGCATTGCACTTCAAGATAGATCTTAAAATATCCTTTTTGATGATGAATGAGACACTATGCCTCTTGAATCTCTCATTTCCAGCATTGTAAACTATATGATTTTCTGATTCAATAAGGCCAGTATCAGTTAATTTCAGCTCACTAATACCTAGCAAATCCATCCTTAGAAGTTCTATTTCATTTTAGACAAATTCCAGTTTTCCTAGATTCATACTTGTTACATTTCATCTTCCAATTATTCTTGGTGTTTGCAAGTGTTTCTTCTCCTTTTCAGCGGCGCCTCATCAGCAAAGGAAGGTCACAAAAGCTTTACTCCAGCTGCATCACTGTGGTCCATTCTGCTCTGAGAAGGCAGTCTTCCCCAAGTACTTCAGCTATAATGTGAGGGCCGTGCCCTCTGACCTGGGAGACTCTTTCTCTGGAACTGTCTCTGACCATGTTCTGTTGATGTTAATGGGTTTTCCGTATGTGACAGTGCTGTGCTTCAATATATAAGGTATTCAGTGGTTCACTCCACAGAAGCGGACAGCATCTTCCTTCTTGATAGTCTGTGCTTAGTCAGGAAGCTCTGCTGAACTCTGTTTATTGTAGGTGACCTTGTTGGTTTTTGAAATACCACTGACATGGCTTCAAGAATCACAGCAACACAGAACCACAACAGTAGGACAAACTGACGGACAGGTGATGGAGAAAAATGTATAAGCACATAAAATATCTTCTTGAACTTACACTCTTTGTGGTTCTAAATAAGTTAATGTTTCTGATAGGTTTTGTGTCAACTTGGCTGGAGCAAGATTCCCAGTGGTTTGGTAGTTATGATTTATCATGTGATCTAACACAGTGTAGTTAACTCCATAATGGAATCTACTACGAGCAGCCAGTCTTTGAAACAAGATTAACGTGTTATGCAACATCTTTACTAAGGTCACAGATGGATGCAATGGAAAGGATGTTTCCTAGGGTGTGTGTCCTACGTCCAATATAAATGGGACATTGTGGGAAAGTTTGCTTTGCTTTCTGCTGAATCTGTCTCCTGTATCTGGCTCATCAACCTCTGGTTCTGTGGACTTGAGCCAATTTTCTGCCCTATTGCCTACTGATCCTGGGAGTATTCTGGGCCCCGTCATCTGACCTGCTGACTGTGAATTAATTTGCTTCTGCAGCCACAAGCCTGAACTACTAATCTTGGATTTGTCTGTCTCAGCAGCAACTCAGAAGACCATCATGTGGTCTTCCTACTGATCTTGGAATTACTATTCCCTGAAGCTACATGAGTCAGGAGAAACCTCTAGCCTAGCGTCTGGTTCACAGACTTGAATCCTGCTTGAACTTGGACATGCTCACGTCTATAATTGTTAGGCATTTTCTTAATATAAATACCTTTATAAGTGTCACCAGGTTTGCTTGCCTAGTGAACCCGACCTACACCAATGTTTAACAGATTAAGATTAGAAGACTTTATATTTGGGATTTCTTAATTCTTTGAAAAATCTTCCATAAGTGATTCCTTTTACAGGGATTACAAATGACTAGATATGTTTTAAATAAAGCCATATTATTTTTAAACTTTAAAAATGTCTATCCTTCAACTCTGGGACATTGGCTCCAGGTTTTCTTACTCTAATGTTCAGGGATAGTAGGCATTCAAGCAACATGAAGACTTTAATCAGGGCTTGCACAGATGCATCCGGAAAACGATAGAGGCAGAGATGAATTCAAGCAAATGTGTACTGTTCTTGAAGCCGTAATTTGGTTGAAAGTAGGTTACTTCCAGAATACAAGGTAGAAGAGCTGTTTTAACCTTAGGGGAAAGCAACTTGCTTCCATCTTACCAAGGTGAACCTAACCTATACATTTATCTTTACATAATAAATTCAGTTGCCTCCATTTTAATGTAGCCAGAGTGCATTAAACAGAAGTAAGATACACAGAGTAAAAATCTAATACATTAGATGATTCAAAGATATCTTTATTCTTTTCCAACAGCAAAAACAAATTAATTTGGTTTCTTGCTTTGGCATTTATGAATGCTAATTTAATCACACAAATTTAGACTTCCTGTGAGAGAATTTAAAACCACGTTGTGAACATCATTTTCACATAAGGTTTGTTCCTTTTTCCTGAATTAAGAGGACAAAAAATAAATAAAACTCCATGCCTGTATTAAACCCCAGGCAAAATGAGCACAGCCCTGCCATCTCCTGTTCGGTTGATTCAGGACTCTGGGGAAGCAAGTCGCCATCTGGACGAGCGTATGCATGGTCAAAGGGAGGCCGGGAGGGTGTCCTCAAGGAGACCCCAGCTGACGGAGCAGCCACCTGTTACCGAACGAGTGTAGGCACATGAGATGGTATTCATCACAACCCATCTGCTTCTCGTCTCGGGAAAGCGGGTACAGTTGACAATAGGAGAGGACTGGCGCAGGGAGGCTAAGCAGACACGTCCAGAAGCAGACCATGGCTGGACGATAAAGAAAGCAGGTGAGAAGGACAATTCGGAAAAATCCCAAGGGGAGTGGCGGCGGATTGGGAGGAGTGGGAGAGCAGGAAAGCCGTAAGAGCAGCTAACCCCAAATCAAACTCCCTGCCATCGAGGCCGTTCGGACGGGTTTCCAGCACTAAATCTACACGTCAGTAGAAACCTCATCTTACCTCCATGGAGCAGTTGGTGGTTTCAAAGTGATCACCTTGTGGCTAGCAGTCTAACCCATGCCCCAGTGGGCGGAGGGCCAGTGTCGAGGATCGGTCTCACGGCGGCAGAATGGGCTGTTCTACGGACCCATTGAACTCGAGGGCCTGGATCCCGAGATGGTGTCTGTGGCTTCAAGATAGCCAGAGAAGCGTGGAGTAATTCAACTCTGGAGTAAAGCATGAATATAAAATTCAAAGATAATTTTGTAGCCTCAATAACAAATGGTAATAATATCCAATGTTCACTAGCACTGAATAAATACTTTGCAAATGGTAACTAATTCAATCCTCTGTCATAACCCTCTGAACGAGTCCCGGTGGCATAGTGGTTACTTGTTGGGCTGCTCATCCCAAGATCAGCAGTTTGAAACCGCCAACCCCTCCTTGGGTGAAAGACAGACCTTCTACTCCTGTAAAACGTCACAGTGTCAGAGACCCACAGGAGCAGGTCTCCCCTGTCCGGTTGGGTAGCTGTGAGTCAACATCGAGCTGTGGCAGTGAGTTTGCTTTGCATTATAACTCTTTAAAATAGATATTCTTATCAATCCCCACTTGCAGAAGAGTCAGAGTAGGCTCAGTGAGTTTTAGTAACTTATTCTGAGTCGCAGAAGAAGTGGTGAGGTTGGTTCTGCGCGCCTGGCCATGACCAAGCCACTTTCCTTTCCTGCTCCCTCCCCCCTCTGAAGGCAGAAACGGGGGGGCCCTTGGTTAGAGCACCCTGATATTTGGGTTTACACAGACTGGACAGCTTCAGTGATGAAATGTGAAATAATTAGGAAGAGGGCGACAGAAGGAACTTAGGCACAGTAACGTGCTGACAACAGTGACAATGGTGAGACACTTCCCTTAGTGACTCACAGGCAACAGACATCGAAGAGACAAAAGTAGATTAATGTTGTTGATCAAGAGATCTCATGAGACTACTCCTAGAGATGCTTAGAAATAAATGTTGGAGAAATAAGATGTTTGAGATGGGGACAGGAAGGAACTGAGGCCTCACAGTGGTACAGGTAAATGTCAGCGTGCAGCAAAAGCAGGCGTGAATGTTAATGTGGCCTCATTGCTAGCAGACTGGGGAGGCCTGAGGCCACCTCGTGTGCTAGATACACGGGACTACGGGAGAGCAAAATGAGAGCAACAAAGCGTCCCCTTCAATCATGTCAAGCACAGCTGCCAATACGTTTTGCTAGGATAGTTTGTAATCTTCCAATGCCTTTTGGATCCAGGTTTAATTTTATAAATATTAACATAAATATTGAACTTTAAACATACCAGTATATTCAGGGGGCTTAGCCTTTTTGCTACGGATCATGCTCACCATGTGCCAAGTTGTCTACCTTTTTCTGCATTAGAACTGACATTTGTGAACCATGCTTGTTCTCCAGACACGGTTCGATTCAAGCCCTAAGAAGTTGGACCGTGGCCTTTTACGTGTCCCAAAGAGGTTGTTCTTCCTAGGCTTCCTGAGTAAAGTAAGATTCCAATGAGGATCAGGTGACACCAGGGGTAAAAACAGAATAACACTTTCGATCTAAGTTAATATGACTGAGTCATAGGTAACATCCCTGCTCTCCTCATCTTTTTTGGTCATCAGCTGTACCAGGAGATCCTGGGGAGAGGGGCTATAAAAGAGTCTCAAAGGACGAAGTATGAGCAGATGTCCAAGAGAACGATAAAGTAGCACGGAAAGTAAAATGTAGAGATTTATTGACGCATTTTAGCGAGCTGTAATAGAAAATGTGGAAGACCTTAGAGTACTACACTAAAAGAGAAAAGGTAAAAAGTCTTATTTTCATTCAGTTGTGTTCAGTAAATCATGTAGTTTCCATTGCTTTCAACAAGTTCAGTTCCTATAAGTTATTAGTTGTCAAGTGTAATTCATTGCATGCAAAAAAATGTTTTCCTTTACATGTGTAGAAAAATATGTCACATGTATGTAATGTTGTATTATAGTATAGCATATAATCCTATATTTTAAAGTAAAGTTATTTCATAAAAGTAATATAGTTGCTTTGTGTTTATATTTTTATCTTCATTTGAAAGGTTAACAGACTAATTCTATCAACAATCAAACAATGAAATTACATAGGGAAAAAGAATAATATGGAGAGACATCTCATGTTCTTCTAGCTTTAAAGGTAGAGGATATGATTTGAGTGGGAAAAAAATCAACTCTTTTTGTACCTGCTGCAAAAGTATAAAGAAAAAGTTGTAGAATATTATTTATCTGCTAATAGGGATTAAATTCATAATATGCATTTGGCACCTAAAATGAGCTAGGTACAGCGAAGCTACAAAGAGTAGACAATTACCTGCTATATAATTCATGAAGAAATATATATATATATATATATATATATATATATGTATATATATATATAAAACTAAAATACAAGAAAAAATAAACAAGATTCAACAGTAGGGATCAAATTGCCTATGAACAAATAAAGCACAAGACAAAATTCAACAAAAAAACAGTGCTTTATTAACACAAAGGAAGCAATAATTAATTCTAATTCAGAGTAGCATCGCTCCACAGCAGCGGCAGCATTTGACCTGAACTGTAAGGAGTGAGCAGAATGCTGATGTGCAGGGCATTGCAGAAAAGCACAGGCTGGGAGAAATGAAGAACAAATATTCCCATGCGGGAACCAGGGCAGTCCATTGATCCAAAAAGTTCCTTTAAAGAATTGTTTGATGATAACAATTTACAGTTATTTTATTAGAATAAAATATTATCTTATGTCCTTATTTTAAAAATTCTGCACATCATAACTTATTTAGTACTCCTAGAAAGAATGAATCTAAATGAAGATTCTGAGTTCAGAATCCTTTGTCTTATACTTTGTACAGCTGTTTTCCATGAATTGGAAAGGGTCAAAGTACCCCAATGTAAGAAACACAGACATTGGAAATACTATTGAAAAGAAAAGTGCATGTGTACATAAGAAATGTGATCCAGATACAAAGAGATAGATATGTATAATTGGGTAAAGTCTATGTCTTTGACTCTGAGATGCTCATCCACATTGCTGGCCAAATTCAACTCCTAATTTGACAGTAAGATGGATAATTAAAACAAAGTGAATGAGAATTGGAAGTAAAGTAATGAACGTAAGCATATACACGCCGACTTTGTGATCCTATTGGGCATCCAGATGAAAATGTTGAATAATTAATTAAAATAGATTAGAGAGTAGGAGATACTCAAATGAAGAGTTTGGGAAGCATCAAGTAAAAGTTGATATTTGTTACTGTCGCTGTTAGGTGCTATTGAGTTGGTTCTGACTCATAGCAGCCTTAACTACAACAGAAAGAAACGCCTCCCTCTTCTGCACCATCCTCACAATTGTTCTTATGTGTGTGCCCATGTTGTGGCCACTGTGTTAATCCATCTCGAGGACCTTCTTCTTTTTCACTGCCGCTCCACTTTGCCATGCAAGATGTCCTTCTCCAGGGACTGGTCTTTCCCGCTAACATGTCCAAAGTTGATAGTTCATGTAATTCCTTAGGGAGAGTGAATTCGGCTGGGTTCTCTAGAGAAGCAAAACCAATGAAGCTCGCATGCATATAGAAAGAGGTTCTTATCAAGAAGTCTCATACCATTGTAGAAGGGCATCAAGTTCAGTTCAGTTCATGAACATGGGCCAGATGTAAGCTAACCTCCAAAGCTGAAAGAGCTAATGAACAAGAAGCAAGATGATGAAACAAGAAGACCACAGACTGGTGGATGCCCAGGTGAATGAATCTGAGATCAGCCAAATGAATCCACGTTTCAAATGAATCTAATGATTGCTCCTTTGATGGGCAGGATTTTTTTAAATAGGAGGTTGATGAAGCAATGCAGGATCCAAATTCAGCAGTAAGAATAAGCTAACTTCCATCCACTGTCAACTTATACTAAGCACAGGCCACATTCTAAGTGAAACTTCCCTGAGCCATATCAAGTCTGTGACCAGATTAAGTGGTTGCACTTACAGCTACTGTCTGAAAGGTCAGCTGTTCAAAACCATAAGCCACACGGGGAGAAAGACAACGCTTTCTACTCCTGTAAAGAGTTACACTCTCAGAAACTCCCAGGAGAAGTTCTATCTTGTTCTATAGGGTTGCTAAAAGCCTGCATCCACTCCATGGAAGTGAGTTGGGCTTTTAATTTTATTCTCCCCACAGCTGCTTAAGTGCTTTGTCAAAAATTGAATCGTGGAATTGACCACACTATGTTAGATGGCATCATGGGAGAATCCTGTCCTACTCAACTTGACATAAACCTAACTAGCACAGAGACTACATAAGAGAAAATGACTACAGACAAATCCCAGGAAGCACAGAGTGGAGGAGTTAATAGGGAAAAAGTCACAGGCAGCAATAGCTAACGGTGACTCAGGGGTGGGTGGTGCCGTCTAACTATAAGCAAAGAGAAGAGGACATAAGCTGACTGAAAAGGGGAGAGAGTGTGTCAACTATCAAGCAGCAAAGCATAAGAAAAACTGAAATAGGCCAATTGAACTCATCAATTAAGAGGTAATTTCGTTGAGAAATCTGAGTAAAATAGTGAACAAATTCAAGAGTATGTTATTCCAAAAATATGAAAACTAGATAATTATTTATAGCAAATCCTAAAAAAATGGCTTTCATTTACCTCCTTGGAATGCACTGCTAAACCAAAAATAGTAAGTAGCTAAAATGACATCCCCTGACTTCAAACAAGAAAGACGTATCAAAAGCACTGTGGCAATGAACTTAGAAAGTGGGTTCAAAGAGATACATTCAAAAGTATATTGATTGCAGATTGGTTCATAGTTTTAATGGAAGTAAATCAGTAGAAGACTATATAAATAAACTATAGTCTGTTCAACAATAGCATATAGTTGGGAAAATTAATGAACTTGTTCAACACTTATCAACAAAGATATATCACAAAACAGTGTAGATTACAAAAAGAAATTTCAAATGATTCATATATATGAATGATTTCAAAAATGTCTTCAATGTGTTATCAATATTCATTTTTTCATAAATATAGAGTATGGTGGTAACATTTGAATAAGTACATGAATCTGAGAAAATGCAAGCCTGTAACAATCAGGACAGAAAATCAAACAGATTAAAAATACTATGTTAATCAGGGTATATTCCACAAAATCTAGGGAATGTTTCAAATGAAGAGGATTAAATACAGAGAATTAGCTCATTGATGTTAGTAATCTAAGAGAGGAAAACCAGGCTAAACCAGAGCTTAATAAATACAGAAAAGAGAAGTGGCCATTAACTGAAATAGAGGTCAAATTGGGAGCTGTTAGATAAAGGTAGGGGACAAAAGAAACCCCAGATCTCAAATATCATTGGTAAAGACACATTTATTATTTCTTAAACAGGACAACAAAGGAAACAATTCATCCCGATGAAGGAGACCATGAGTGGGAGGTCGTAATGATGCCTAAGGATTTGTAAGAAAATATGAGTGAGCATCAACTTCATGGTAGTGAGCTTGCCTGCTTAAGCAGGACATGGGAGTACAGGGCAAATGGACACAAAAGCATGATTGGCAACACATCAATACATCTGCAGGTGGGAATACAGAAGCAGCAGTAAGACCATGATTGGGAAGCATGCAAAATGCTAGACAGAATTGCTTTTGAGGGCCTCTGACCAGGACGCTCAGAGTATGACTCATGACCATGAGACTCTAGTACCCCATTACACCAAAGACACAGCTAGGAAAGCCCTTGAGGGAAGGCCTTCCCCCTGTTCCTTGGCTAGGGGAGTGTAGGAATTCACTTTCAATGTACCCTGGGAGGAGCCCTGGTAGCTTGGTGGTTATGCCTTGGACTGAGATTTTTCTCAAAACCACCAGCAATTCCTAGGGAGGAAGATAGGACTTTCTATTCTTGTAAACAGATAGTCTTTGGAACTCAAAATGGCAGTTCAACCCTTTCCCTGTATGGTCACTATGAGTCTACACCTACTGGATGGCAGTGAGTTTGATTTTGTGATAATGTACTTTGTCTCAGAGCAAAGATATATACTTTGCTAGTTAAAGGTCAGAAAGAAATTCAATGGCACCTTAATCTCCCTAGAGACTCAGATGGAGTTGGGGCTTTCACTGTAATGGTAGCCTTCTGAAACCCTAGTGCTCAAAATTTAAGCTCTATACACCTACGCTTATACCTCTCTCCATAGCGTTGTTTCCTAGATCATTCCTGTGTTTCCTTTTACCTTCCTCCTGCCCCACCATCATGCTCACCCTTCTTTTTCCTCTTAGTAATTCCTCTCAGCTAGATTGCTGTTGCTCCAAACCCTGCAGGATCTCTATGTCCTTCTCATTGCTGATTTTAATTCCCTAGTTGTTCCCCTCTCTATGGTGTGGTTTGCTCACTGCTCCCTTCCCCTGCCTCCTTCTCTCCCCCACTTAGCCCACCCAAGTCCTTCCTGAACTATCAGTCCTGTTGCTTTCTCCTCGAACTTTCTTCCCATGCCTATCTTATATATGTAGGCAAACCAACAATATCAGAGACCAAACAAAGAGAAAAAAAATTGAATAAAAAGATAAAAGGAAAAAGATAATAGTAATTAGCAAAAAAGAAACCAAAAAAATACATGATTCCAGGTCTGTCTGTTGACCTTTATGACTATTTCCCCTTTGGTCCTGGGGGAATTCCAGGATCTGCCCCTCCTAGCCTGAAGTCTATTTGAGGGGCTCCTAAACAGACTTCGGGCCTCTGCTCAAGTCCTCCCTCAATACGAGAACACTTTGTTCTAACAACCTGGCACCCTGTGATGCTCACTCTCCCAGCGCAATCACTGAAAACAAAATGCGTGCGTAAGCAAATGTGGCGAAGAAAGGAGACCCAAACCCATCTGTAGACAATGGGACATGCCCTTACAGAGGGTCACAAGGAAGGGATGCGGCAACCAGGGCGCAGTATAGCACCCATGAAACACACAATATTCCTCCGGTTCCTTGAGCCTTCCTCACCCCCCACTATCATGACCCCAGTCCTTCCTTTCACTGCAGCCTAGACCAGAGTATGTGCACAAGTACAGATGAGAGGTAAAAGCTCAGAACAAAAGGAATCCAGTAACAGAAATGAGAGTAGCAATACCAGGATGGTAGAGAGAAGGCAGGGAAAGCAGGGAAGGAAGGGGGAACCAGTTGCAATGATCAACACATAGACACACACGAGGGGGACTGTGGTAGTTACATAATCTGGTGTCAAGGGGTGGAGTCTAGCCTGTCAATCAGGCAGTAGCTTGATGACCTCATTTGGAGATGCTAAGGAGATAAATAGTTCACTGGTGGCGGTGGCGGGACTCATGCTCACTCCCTGTGAGACTTTTCTGAGAAGCCGCATGGACCTACCCTGATGCAACCAGAACCCTGGGAGCTGCAGAAGCCACATGGAGACCCCTGCCAGCGCTAAGATGCTTACAATGCCACTGGATCCACAAGACTTTCTACCCACTGGCCTGTGATCTTCCTGCATTCTATGTCATTGCATGTGTTTTGTGAGTCAGAAGAGGGCATTATAGATTGGTACCAGACATATGGACTAATATTGGGCTTATGGACTTGATGTGGACTGGGCTACAATGTTTCCTCACTGTTCAATTATTCTTGTATATAAAGCTCTTTCCTATATATACATGAGTGTCTATGAATTTGTTTCTCTAGTCTACCCAGACGAACACAGGAACGAACTACAGAAACCATGGGGAAAGGGAGACAGTGGTTGGTGTAAGATATAAAAATAACAATAATGTATAATTTATCAAGGGATCATGAGGGTGGGGTTGGTGAAGAGGAGTCCATACCAAGGGTTCAATAGAAAGTGAATGTTTAGAAAATAATGATGAAAACATATATACAAATATACTTTATATAATTGATGTATGGATTGTTATAAGAGTTGTAAGAGCCCCCCGATAGAATGATCTTTCAATTTAAAATGTTTTAATTAAAACTTTAATATGGAGCAAGTTACAAGGTAAATTTAAGGGGAGTGGCAAATGAAGAGTTCTATTTTGTACATGGTAAGTTTCAATATATGAAACATCAAATTCGAGTTGCCAAATGAAGAAATCGATGTCTGGCATTTGTCCAAGGGCTTACCATGGATAAATGTGGCCATCTCTGTGCATAGATATTAAAGTCAAGACAATGGATAGGATTACTCCTAAGATGTCTAGATGGAGAAAGTAGCCACAGGTAGAGTGCGAGAGCACCCCAAGATTGGGGAAATCTCAGAGGGCATGAGCTATCAAAGAAGTTCATGAAAAGCAGATGAGGGAGTAGGCAGAATATTAAGAACTTGTTATGAAAAAGCAAGGAAAGAAAGTACTGCAAGAAGGAGGAATTAATCAACTGAATACAACTCCCCTTGATGTGATTGAACGATTGAACTGTTCGATTGTATGATATGAGAATTGTGTGCCAATAAAAGTGTTGGGCGCGTGGGAGACTCCTAAGAGGTAAACTGAGATGGAAACAGAGATGTAACCACTGCTTTTTGTGACTTGAGCGGTCGTTTGTGTCAAAGGATTGCTGAGAAGAAAGGCCTGAATGAACAGAACAGAAAGGGATGCACAACTCAGGAGGTAGCTTTGCTTAAGAATAGGCCCCTCACCAGGTTTGCCCTCGGAGAACTTCGAGGGTCTGATGGGGCAGTTTCTCAGAGGCCTTGATGTCCTGCGTGCCAATTGCAACCTGAGGCCGGAGAACATTCTGGTGACAAGTAATGGGACGGTCAAGCCGGCTGCCTTTGGCGTGACCAGAATCTCCAGCTCCCAGATGGCCCTTACACCTGTGGCTGTTACACTCTGGTGCAGGGCTCCCAAAGTCCCTCCGCAAGCTGCATAAGCAACTCCGGTGGCCACAAGCAGTGCTGGCTGATCTCTGCAGAGATGGTTTGTCGGAAGCCTCTCTTCTGTGCACTCTGAAGCTGACCAGCTAGGCAACAATTTTTATCTGTTCGGCTTGCCCCCAGAGGAAGCCTGGCCCGAGACGTATCTCTGCCCCGGGAGCCTTTTCCCCCAAAGGGCCCTGCCCAGAGGAGTCAGTGGTCCCCGAGGTGGAGAGTTCGGAGCACAGCTGCTGCTGGAAATGCTGGTTTTTAACCCACAAAAACGAATCTCTGTCTTCCGGGCCCTGAAGGACCCTTATCTAGATAAGGGAGAAGGATTAGGCATTGGAGTGGCTGGACCGGGACGAAGACCCAGAGATGGAAGAGAACCTACCAATTCCCTTCCTCTGGACACTTGAGTGGAGAGGACCGCGCCCCCTCCTCACTGAGGAGGCATGCTGTGCCTTAGCCTCTGCGCTCATCTCTGTGGCTTGTAGCTACCCCTCCCCTCAGCTTTTGACAGAGAATATTTTCCTGCCTTAATGATACACCTCTTCCCCTCCTTTAGAGACATATTCTCCTTTCTACCTCCTCCCCCAATTTTCCTACCCCAGGGGCTCTGCACTGTCTTCCCTTCGCACCTACTTTGATACAGGAAAAAAGCAAACAAACAGGGAAGTATGGTCTCTTAAAAATGAGGGGGGGTATGGGGGGGAGAATAGGGCTCCAGCTCCAGCTGTGATTGGAGAGGCAAGGACTGATGAAGAGAGAGTTCTGGTCACGGTTCAAAGAGAGTTAAATTGAAGATGTTGATTCCGTGCATAGTAATTATTTGGGAGCCATTTATTTAGAACGGAAGTAGCATATTCAGAACTGCGTGTTGAACTGGTTCTGGTAGAAACGAGCCTGGAGACGGCAAGCGTGCGCGCAAGAGAGGCAGTTGCCCCAAGCCCTGGCACACTCACGGAGTTCTGGCCGTTGTCAGTGAGCCATTTCTGTGAACGCAGTCTCGCCTTTGCCAAGTAGAACTCTGCAGACCTTGCAGAAGCAAAATGCCAGGCCTTTTCCTCTCCAGATGTATTCCAACCACTGCCCTTTGTTTTGTGGCCAAGCACAGGACCATTTGTGCCACCAAGAAATGGGATATTTCTAGGACAGTTTACTTTTAAAAGAAATTCACGTTCTCCGTCATGAGTAGGGACAGAGAAGCAAAAGGACTAGTTCAGGAACCGGGAACTGGAAGCGATGTTTGTACCTCATTGCATGGATAATTTTGTTCAGCGGGATCAGGACAAAGCTCTTCCTTACGATACGGCATTTAATGATGTCCTAAACGCCAACTTTTCCAAAATACTGCACCATGCCATCCCCTCTGAGATGACCCCCTACTCCCCTGGGTGCTCTCCCTCACTATTTCCTGGTGGAAATTTGGTAATCGCTCGCATAGTTCTATGACCCTAATTACACAAATGATGGGAAGTAGCTGGGATATAAGCAAAGGCTATAGAAAAGTTAATTCGTTGTCAATATTTTCAAAAGCAGAAACGTGTGGCTCCCGTGGGGCTGAGTGACTGCGTGGCAGCAAGTGGGCTGTCGGAAGGCACCCCCTCGTTCATGCCATGACATTCCCTTCTCTGATCCACATAGAGAGTGGGTATGAGTCAGAATTGACTCGATGGCCATGAGTTTGGTTTGAGACTTTAAATTTTCCTTATAAACTTTGATGTACTCTCTATTATAATCCACGTGTCTCCGAATTCTCTATCACTGGAGATGGTCCACAGAATTGGTGGGCTAGAAATTTAACAGAATTGGGTTTAACTGGGGGCAAATCGAACTTCAAAGTCTTAGGCTAAAATATTGACCGTTCTCTCCCTTTCTTTAGCCTTCATTCTTTTGATCATTTTCTGCTCTCTAAAGTTGTTTTCTAAAAACACTCATTGTAAGAGCTTGCTGCTGGATTTGGATTTCACAGACTCTTTCGATTGTTGTTTATAGCTGTGTCTTTTGCTTTTTTTTGCGTTATTTCTGTGTCACTGACTAAAATCTCCTAACCTGCTTTATGAGACCCTTCATGATGCATCTGCTGCCTACTGCTTCAGCTTCACCACTTTCCATTACTCTCTACTTTCCTTCCCACACTGACTCCCTCCACTTTCCCACCCGCAATACATCATGCAGAGAGAGAGAGATCAATTCCAGAAACAATAAATTATTGCAACTGATAGCAGATTACTACATAACCTACATTTCCCTACATTCTGGTAGGGAAATTTTTTATTGCCGTCCTATTAAAAACTCCCTGCTAAAATTAATTTTTCTTTTAAACAAACAAAGAAGCAAAAACTAAGTAACAAATTGTTATGGAGCTGATTATAGTTCATCGGTATCCTGCAGAAAGTTGATGAAACTATAAAGCTTTAGAGGAGCAGACAGCCTCATCTTTCTCCTGTGGGGCAGCTGGTGAGTTAGAACTGCCTACTTTGGGGTTAGTAGCTCAAAACCTCACTCATGGCACTGCAGGGGCTCCTGCTCATCAGCATCTGTACATGCAGTCCCTAGAACACTGGATTATAAACTCAGATGCAATCTACTCTTGTCTCATAACAACCCTATATGGGATTTCTGTACGTCTTTATAAAAGCAGGGAACCTCATTCCCCGCCCCCCCCCCCAGTAGCTCATAAGTCTGAATTGCCAACCTTGCAGTTATAGCTACACGATGTCTAACCACAGCACCACCAGCCCTCTTCTTATGTGGGTATACAACAAAAGACATTGCTGTGTAGGAACGTCTTTATCTTTCTGTCTTCACTGGATAACCAGAACCTTGCAAGCAGCACAAGCAACACAAGTGGCTAAATTAAATAATATCTAAAGTTTAATCCAGGTTGATGGTTTTCACAACTGCATCTCTCCACTGTTGTACATTATACATTACTGCACATTAACTACACAACTTGGACCCTGAAAATTACGGCTCCATTTCATGTCTTTTGATTTTCTGCACTGCTTCGTCTCAAGTCAAAAGTAAATTTTCTAATTATCTCTCTCCCCACCCCCACCCCAGTAGGCACTATCCCCATTTCTGCTCTGGAAATACATTTTCTGATTCCACAATGTGATATAAACTATGATCACAAATGATACTTTTGTAGGAAGCATCATTCAAAAGGAGACTACCGTTTTCTCAGGCAGCACACCTGGATGCTAACACGCCTCTCCTGGGCCCTTACTAAATGGAGCCCGCTCGTGACAGAGTTCAAAGTCCTCAAACACCGAGCTTCCAATGAGTTGTAGACAATCTTCCCTCCTCACAGTCTCCCCCCACCCCTATCTTCTCTCTCCTTGACACACACAAGTCCACAAGCAATTCTTATTACACAAACTTGGTCGGACATCAATTATAAGAGATGTCAGATTAATGGATTGGGGGTGACACTGTTCCTTTTCCATCCAAGGAACATAGTCAATAGGACATAAATCTCCATCCATCAATGTGCTAGCAAGCAGAGGTTTCTCGGGTCACCTAGGAATACCTTGGAACGCTGTGAGATTATTCAGTGGCACCCTTTATTCGCTTGAGACACAAACGCTACTCTACACTCAAAGCAAAACAAAAAGTCCAGACATGAACAGAACTAAGGAGCTCAAGTTTAATTTCACCACAATTGACCAAATTTAGAGCAACAGAAAAGAAATCTCAAACAAGCCAGTCCTGTAGAATTTAAATTTATCCTGGGCTCTGAACTCTTAAGTCGTGTGAGCTCCCTAATCAGAATGCACCGGTGTGCAGAGACCAGACGAATCCTCACATAATCCAAGAAATAAACGGCAAACCCCTAATTCGCTGAATGAATCATAAACATAGTAATTTAATCAAATTACCTGCCTCTTGAAGGCTTATCTTCATTCCTGGAGTGGAATGCTAGTATGCTATGTCTTTATCGTCCTGAAAAAGAAAAGAGAAAAAAATGAAAAAAAAAAAAAGAAAAAAGAAGAAGAATACAGCTGTCCTCCAGTTCCTAAATACTTCCTCCCCACCCCCACCCCTCCACTACCATGAACCAATTCTACCTTGCAAGTCTGGATAAAGCAGCGGTTGTACACTGGTGCAGATAGGAGCTGGAGGCACAGGGAATCCAGGGTGGATGATACCTTCAGGACCAGGGGTGTGAGGGGCGATACTGGGTGGGGGGGGGATAAGAGGGTGAGTGGGTTGGAAAAGCTGAACCAATTACAAGTATCTACATGTGACCTCCTCCCTGGGGGACAGACAACAGAAAAGGGGGTGAAAGGAGACACTGGATAGGGCGAGATATGAGAAAATAATAATTTATAAATTATCAAGGGCTCATGAGGGAGAGGGGAGCAGGGAGGGAGGGGGAAAAAGAGGACTTGATGCAAAGGGCTTAAGTGGAAAGCAAATGCTTTGAAAATGATTAGGGCAAAGAATGTACAGATGTGCTTTATACAATTGATGTATGTATATGTATGGATTGTGATCAAGAGTTGTATGAGCCCCTAATAAAATATTTTAAAAAAAAAAGCCATTTTTATCATGTCACTGCTTAAACCAGAGAAGTGGCTGCTTAATATCTGCAGGAGGTTGCAGGCACAAGCGTCCTTCCACATCTAAGGCCCTTCCACGATCGAAGTCCAATGGGCATCCATCTTCATCCTCCTTGTTCTATTTTCTTTGTTCCTCCAACACACTGTCACAACTTGTCACACCAGTTTCCAATCAGTTCCACCAGCCCAGTAGTCACCGTCCAGTCTGAGAATTCTTCTCCCGGTCCCTGACACTCTGTGAATCCCTCTTTCCTTTAATTTTCAAATGCACTTAGAAACATACAGAGAGCCAAGAGCAACTATTTACACACCATCCCATCTGTTTAGGGCTTTAAGTTGTTCATTTGTAGAACACAGAAACATCTCCCATGACCATCTTTGAACAGTCGTGTGCTGTGGCGGTTGCTGTTGTAGGTGCTGGGGAGCTGGTTCTGAGTCGTACGTGGAACCTGATGGTGCTCAGAAGTCCACAGAACGGGAGCCACCCTTGATAAGCATGGTAACAGCGTCTGAGACACTGCACACACGTCACCATAGGATATGTTAGGAAAACATAGGATCTAGATCAAGCTCTCCATTTGACAGAAGAGAATCACAGATATTAAGAACTTGCCTAAAATGAGAAATGGAGTCGAGAGAAAAAGACGTTTTTAACCAGAGGCCCTTGCTCGGAATCCAATATCCTCACACTATTCAAGTCAACATCAGGGGTTAGCCAACACACTGAACTGTGAATTGAAAATGAAAGCACATGTGATTATACAACCCTGTACCTGTAAGTTTTATTACTCAACAAATTTATCTTGTGTACTTGCTCTATACCAAGAACTATGCTAGGTGGTAGAGATTTAGAAAAGAATAAAAAATGGCTCCTGGAGCCCCGGTGGAGTTGTGATGATGCATTGGGCTGCTAACTCCAAGGTCAGCAGTTCAAAACTACCAGCTGCTTGATGAGAGAAAGATGAGGCTTTCTAGCGCTGTTGAGAGTTACAGCCTTAGATTCACAGGGGTAGTTCTCCTCTGTCCTGTGGGTCACTCTGAGGCAGCCTGGACGTGGTGCTAGGAAGAGTTTTGGTTTTGCTCTTGCGGAGCATATCCTTGGTTAGATATTGGAAATTAACATTTTTCAATTAAAATAAAAAGGAAGCAAGAAATTAATAACAAGAGGGAAGTTCGGGTTGAAATACAAAACTGAGAGGGGAATGATGACGATGCTAGGGAAGGAGGAGAAGGTCCCTGCAGTGATAGCCTTCCATCGGGGAGGCAGACGGCTTCTTAGGGACAAGTGGATCTTACACAGAAGAATGGAGAGTCCATACCGAATATTGGTGGATCAGGTAGGTAGATAGATATGGAGTTACTATGAATAAAATAGGAGTTAAATTTTGAAAGTTCATTATAGGCAAAGAGCCTAAGAAGAAAGCTGGTATGCAGATAAAAAAATCTTAGTGATGCACTAAATTAATGACAGTGCAAATGAAGTTTTATTAAACAAGCATTTAGTTTACTTCATGGGTAAACCTTACCACACGGATGTGTGTTTATGTATTTATATAGAAAATAGTTACCCAGCCCTTCGGTTTAGGGAGCCCCTGGCCTGGGGCGCCCCAGGCCTTAGGCTTTGGGAGCCCCAGGCAGGGGCGCCCCAGCCGTTAGGCTTTGGGAGCCCCAGGCCTGGGGCGTCCCAGCCCTTAGGATTTGGGAGCCCCAGGCCTGGGGCGTCCCAGCCCTTAGGATTTGGGAGCCCCAGGCCTGGGGCGTTCCAGCCCTTAGACTTTGGGAGCCCCAGGCCTGGTACGGCCCAGCCCTTAGGCTTAGGGAGCCCCTGGCCTGGGGCGCCCCAGCCCTTAGGCTTTGGGAGCCCCAGACCTGGGGCGCACCCGCCCTTAGGCTTTGTGAGCCCCAGGCCTGGGGTGCCCCTGCCCTTAGGCTTTGGGAGACCCAGGCCTGGGGCACCACAGCCCTTAGTCTTTGGGAGTCCCAGGCCTGGGGAGCCCCAGTCCTTAGGCTTTGGGAGCCCCAGGCCTGGAGCGCCCCAGGCCTTAGGCTTTGGGAGCCCCTGCCTGGTAGGGCCCAGCCCTTAGGCTCAGGGAGCCCCAGGCCTGGTAGGGCCCAGCCCTTAGGCTCAGGGAGCCCCTGGCCTGGGGCGCCCCAGCCCTTAGGCTTTGGGAGGCCCAGGCCAGGGGCACCCAAGCCCTTAGGATTTGAGAGCCCCAGGCCTGGGGCGCCCCAGCCCTTAGGCTTTGGGAGCCCCAGGCCTGGGGTGCCCCAACCGTTAGTCTTAGGGAGCCCCAGGCCTGGGGGGACCCAGCTCTTCGGCTTAGGGAGCCCCAGGCCTGGGGCGTCCCTTCCCTTAGGCCTTGGGAGTCCCATTCCTGGGCGCCCCAGCCCTTAGGCTTTGGGAGCCCCAGGTCTGGGGCGAACCAGCCCTTAGGTTTTGTGAGCCCTAGGCCTGGGGCGCCCCTGCCCTTGGCTTTGGGAGCCCCAGGCCTGGGGTGCCCCAGCCCTTAGGCTTAGGGAGCCCCAGGCCTGGGTCGCCCCAGCCGTTAGGCTTAGGGAGCCTCTGGCCTGGGGCGCCACAACCCTTTTTCTTAGGGAGCACCAGGCCTGGGGCGCCCCAACCCTTAGGCTTTGGGAGCCCCAGGCCTGGGGCGCCCCAGCCCTTAGGCTTTGGGTGCCGCAGGCCTGGGGCGTTCCAGCCCGTAGGCTTTGGGAGCTCAAGGCCTGTGGCGCCCCAGACCTTAGGCTTTGGGAGCCCCAGGCCTGGGGGCACCCAGCCCTTCGGCTTAGGGAGCCCCAGGCCAGGGGGCACCCAGCCCTTCGGCTTAGGGAGCCCCAGGTCTGGGCATCCCAGCCCTTCGGCTTAGGGAGCCACAGGCCTGGGGCGCCCCAGCGCTTATGCTTTGGGAGACCCAGGCCTGGGGCGCCCCATTCCTTAGGCTTAGGGAGCCCTAGGCCTGGGGACACCCAGCCCTTCGGCATAGGGAGCCCCAGGCCTAGGGCGCTGCAGCCCTTAGGCTTAGGGAGCCCAGGCCTGGTATGGCCCAGCCCTTAGTCTTAGGGAGCCCCAGGCCTTGGGCGCCCCAGCCCTTAGGCTTTTGGAGCACCAGGCTGGGACGCCCCAGACCATAGGTTTTGGGAACCCCAAGCCTGGGGCGCCCAGCCCTTAGGCTTTGGGAGCCCCAGGCTTGGGGCGCCCCAACTCTTAGGCTTTTGGAGCCACAGGCCTGGGGCGCCCCCGCCTTAGGCTTATGGAGCCCCAGGCCTGGGGGGACCCAGCTCTTCGGCTTAGGGAGCCCCAGGCCAGGGGCGTCCCTGCCTTTAGGTTTAGGGAGCCCCAGGTTCGGGGCGCCCCAAACCTTAGGCTTTGGGAGTCCCAGACCTAGGCACCCCAGCCCTTAGGCTTTGGGAGTCCCAGGCCTGGTACGCCCCAGCCCTTAGACTTAGGGAGCACCTGGCCTGGGGCGCCCCAGCCCTTAGGCTTTGGGAGCCCCAGGCCTGGGGCGCTCCAGCCCTTAGGTTTTGGGAGCCATAGGCCTGGGGTGCGCCAGCCCTTAGGCTTTGGGAGCCCCAGGCCTAGGGCACCCGAGCCCTTAGGCTTAGGGAGCCCCAGGCCTGGGGCGCCCCAGCCCCTAGGCTTAGGGAGCCTCTGGCTTGGGGCGGCACAGCCCTTTGTCTTAGGAAGCCCAAGGCTTGGGGCGCCCCGACCCTTAGGCTTTGGGAGCCCCAGACCTGGGGCGTCCCAGCCCTTAGGATTTGGGAGCCCCAGTCCGGGGGCGCCACAGCCGTTAGGCTTTGGCAGCCCAAGCCTGGTGCGACCCAGCCCTTAGGTTTTGGGAGCCAAAGCCTGGGGCGCCCTAGCCCTTAGGCTTTGGGAGCCCCAGGCCTGGGGCGCCCCAGCCCTTAGGCTTTGGAAGCCCCAGGCCTGGGGCACCCCAGCCCTTAGGATTTGGAAGCCCCAGGCCTGGGGCGCCCCAGCCCATATGTTTTGGGAGCCCCAGGCCTGGGGCTCTGAGCCCTTAGGCTTTGAGAGCCCCACGCTTGGGGCGCCCCAGCTCTTAGGCTTAGGGAACCCCTGGCCTGGGGCGCCCAGCTCTTCAGCTTAGGGAGCCCCAGGCCAGGGGCGTCCCAGCCCTTAGGCTTAGGAAGCCCATGGCCAGGGACCCCCAGCCCTTAGGATTTGGGAGCCCCAGGCTGGGACGCCCCAGCCCATAGGTTTTGGGAGCCCCAGGCCTGGGACGCCAAGCCCTTAGGCTTTGGGAGCCCCAGGCCTGGGGCGCCCCAGTCCTTAGGCTTTGGGAGCCCCAGACATGGGGCGTCCCAGCCCTTAGGCGTTGGGAGTCCCAGACCTGGACGCCCCAGCCCTTAGGCTTTGGGAGCCCCAGGCCTGGTACGCCTCAGCCCTTAGACATAGGGAGCCCCTGGCCTGGGGCACCCCAGCCCTTTGGCTTTGGGAGCCACAGGCCTAGGGCGCCTCAGCCTTTCGGCATAGGCAGCCCCAGGCCTGGGGCGCCCCAGCCCATAGGATTTGGGAGCCCCAGACCTGGCCGCCCCAGCCCTTAGGCTTTGGGAGCCCCAGGCCTGGTACGCCCCAGCCCTTAGACTTAGGGAGCCCCAGGCCTGGGGCGCCCAGCCCTTAGGCTTTAGGAGCCCCAGGCTTGGGGCGCCCCAGCTCTTAGGCTTTGGGAGCCACAGGCCTGGGGCCCCCTAGCCCTTAGGCTTAGGGAGCCCCAGGCCTGGTACGCCCCAGCCTTTAGGCTTATGGAGCCCCTCGCCTGGGGCGCCCCAACATTTAGGCTTTGGGAGCCCAACGCCTGGGACGCCCCAGCCCTTAGGTTTTGTAAGCCCTAGGCCTGGGGCGTCCCTGCCCTTAGGCTTTGGGAGCCCCAGGCCTGGGGCGCCCAGCCCTTAGGCTTTGGGAGCCCCAGGCTTGGGGCGCCCCAACTCTTAGGCTTTTGGAGCCACAGGCCTGGGGCGCCCCTGCCTTAGGCTTATGGAGCCCCAAGTTCGGGGCGCCCCAACCCTTAGGCTTTGGGAGTCCCAGACCTAGGCCCCCCAGACCTTAGGCTTTGCGAGTCCCAGGCCTGGTACGCCCCAGCCCTTAGCCTTAGGGAGCACCTGGCCTGGGGCGCCCCAGCCCTTAGGCTTTGGGAGCCCCAGGCCTGGGGCGCCCCAGCCCTTAGGTTTTGGGAGCCATAGGCCTGGGGCGCCTCTGCCCTTAGGCTTTGGGAGCCCCAGGCCTAGGGCACCCCAGTCCTTAGGCTTAGGGAGCCCCAGGCCTGGGGCGCCCCAGCCCCTAGGCTTAGGGAGCCTCTGGCCTGGGGCGGCACAGCCCTTTGTCTTAGGAAGCCCAAGGCCTGGGGCGCCCCGACCCTTAGGCTTTGGGAGCCCCAGACCTGGGGCGTCCCAGCCCTTATGATTTGGGAGCCCCTGCCCGGGGGTGCCCCAGCCGTTAGGCTTTGGCAGCCCAAGCCTGGTGCGTACCAGCCCTTAGGTTTTGGGAGCCAAAGCCTGGGGCACCCTAGCCCTTAGGCTTTGGAAGCCCCAGGCCTGGGGCGCCCCAGCCCTTAGGCTTTGGAAGCCCCAGGCCTGGGGCGCCCCACCCCTTAGGATTTGGTAGCCCCAGGCCTGGGGCGCCAGAGCCCATATGTTTTGGGAGCCCCAGGCCTGGGGCTCCCAGCCCTTAGGCTTTGAGAGCCCCACGCTTGGGGCGCCCCAGCTCTTAGGCTTAGGGAACCCCTGGCCTGGGGCGCCCCAGCCCTTAGGCTTTGGGAGCCCTAGGCCTGGGGTGCCCCAGCCCTTAGGGTTTGAGAGCCCCAGGCCTGGGGCGCCCAAGCCTTTCGGCTTTGGGACCCACAGGGCTGGGGCGCCCCAGCCCTTAGGGTTTGGGAGCCCCAGGCCTGGGGACCCCAGGCCTTCGGATTTGGGAGCCCCAGGCTGGGACGCCCCAGCCCTTAGGCTTTGGGAGCCCCAGGCCTGGGGCGCCCCAGCCCTTAGGATTTGGGAGCCCCAGGCTGGGACGCCCCAGCCCATAGGTTTTGGGAGCCCCAGGCCTGGGACGCCAAGCCCTTAGGCTTTGGGAGCCCCAGGCCTGGGGCGCCCCAGCCCTTAGGCTTTGGGAGCCCCAGACATGGGGCGTCCCAGCCCTTAGGCTTTGGGAGTCCCAGACCTGGGCGCCCCAGCCCTTAGGTTTTGGGAGCCCCAGGCCTGGTACGCCCCAGCCCTTAGACTTAGGGAGCCCCTGGCCTGGGGTACCCCAGCCCTTTGGCTTTGGGAGCCACAGGCCTAGGGCGCCCTAGCCTTTCGTCATAGGGAGCCCCAGGCCTGGGGCGCCCCAACCCTTAGGATTTGGGAGCCCCAGGCTGGGACGCCCCAGCCCATAGGTTTTGGGAGCCCCAGGCCTGGGGCGCCTAGCCCTTATGCTTTAGGAGCCCCAGGCTTGCGGCACCCCAGCTCTTAGGCTTAGGGAACCCCTGGCCTGGGGCGCCCAAGCCCTTAGGCTTTGGGAGCCCCAGGCCTGGGGCGTCCAGCTCTTCGGCTTAGGGCGCCCCAGGCCAGGGGCGTCCCAGCCCTTAGGCTTAGGAAGCCCATGGCCAGGGACCCACCAGCCCTTAGGATTTGGGAGCCCCAGTCTGGGACGCCCCAGCCCATAGGTTTTGGGAGCCCCAGGCCTGGGACGCCAAGCCCTTAGGCTTTGGGAGCCCCAGCCCTTAGGCTTTGGGAGCCCCAGACATGGGGCGTCCCAGCCCTTAGGCTTTGGGAGTCCCAGACCTGGGCGCCCCAGCCCTTAGGCTTTGAGAGCCCCAGGCCTGGTACGCCCCAGCCCTTAGACTTAGGGAGTCCCTGGCCTGGGGCACCCCAGCCCTTTGCCTTTGGGAGCCACAGGCCTAGGGCGCCTCAGCCTTTCGGCATAGGGAGCCCCAGGCCTGGGGCGCCACAGCCCTTAGGATTTGGGAGCCCCAGGCTGGGACGCCCGATCCCATAGGTTTTCGGAGCCCCAGGCCTGGGGCGCCAGGCCTTAGGCTTTAGGAGCCCCAGGCTTGTGGCGCCCCAGCTCTTAGGCTTTGGGAGCCACAGGCCTGGGGCCCCCAGCTCTTAGGCTTAGGGAGCACCAGGCCTGGGGGGACACAGCTCTTCGGCTTAGGGAGCCCCAGGCCTGGGGCGTCCCTGCCCTTAGGCTTTGGGAGTCCTAGACCTGGGCGCCCCAGCCCTTATGCTTTGGGAGTCCCAGGCCTGGTACGCCCCAGCCCTTAGGCTTATGGAGCCCCTAACCTGGGGCGCCCCAACCCTTAGGCTTTGGGAGCCCCACGCCTGGGACGCCCCAGCCCTTAGGTTTTGTAAGCCCTAGGCCTGGGGCGTCCCTGCCCTTAGGCTTTGGGAGCCCCAGGCCTGGGGGGCCCAGCCCTTAGGCGCTAGGAGCCCCAGGCTTGGGGCGCCCCAGCTCTTAGGCTTTGGGAGCCACAGGCCTGGGGCCCCCCAGCCCTTAGGCTTAGGGAGCACCAGGCCTGGGGGACAAAGCTCTTCGGCTTAGGGAGCCCCAGGTCTGGGGCGTCCCTGCCCTTAGGCTTTGGAAGTCCTAGACCTGGGCGCCCCAGCACTTAGGCTTTGGGAGCCCTAGGCCTGGTATGCCCCAGCCCTTAGGATTTGTGAGCACTAGGCCTGGGGCGTCCCTGCCCTTAGGCTTTGGGAGCCCAAGGCCTGGGGTACCCCAGCCCTTAGGCTTAGGGAGCCCAAGAACGGGGTCGCCCCAGCCCTTAGACTTTGGGACCCCCAGGCCCGGGGCGCCCCAGCGCTTAGGCTTTGGGATGCCCAGGCCTGGGGCGCCCCAGCCCTTTGGATTAGGGAGCCCCAGGCCTCGGGGCACCCAGCCCTTAGGCTTATGGAGCCCCAGGCCTGAGGCGTCCCAGCCCTTAGGCTTAGGGAGCCCCAGGCCTGGTACACCCCAGCCCTTAGGCGTAGGGAGCCCCTGGCATGGGGCGCCCCAGCCCTTAGGCTTTGGGTGCCCTAGGCCTGGGGTGCCCCAGCCCTTAGGGTTTGGGAGCCCCAGGCCGGGGGCGCCCAAGCCTTTCGGCTTTGGGACCCACAGGGCTGGGGCGCCCCAGCCCTTAGGGTTTGGGAGACCCAGGCCTGGGGACCCCAGGCCTTAGGATTTGGGAGCCCCAGTCTGGGACGCCCCAGCCCTTAGGCTTTGGGAGCCCCAGGCCTGGGGCGCCCCAGCCCTTAGGATTTGGGAGCCCCAGGCTGGGACGCCCCAGCCCATAGGTTTTGGGAGCCCCAGGCCTAGGATTCCAAGCCCTTAGGCTTTGGGAGCCCCAGGCCTGGGGCGCCCCAGCCCTTAGGCTTTGGGAGCCGCAGACATGGGGCGTCCCAGCCCTTAGGCTTTGGGAGTCCCAGACCTGGGCGCCCCAGCCCTTAGGTTTTGGGAGCCCCAGGCCTGGTACACCCCAGCCCTTAGACTTAGGGAGCCCCTGGCCTGGAGCACCCCAGCCCTTTGGCTTTGGGAGCCACAGGCCTAGGGCGCCCCAGCCTTTCGGCATAGGGAGCCCCAGGCCTGGGGCGCCCCAACCCTTAGGATTTGGGAGCCCCAGGCTGGGACGCCCCAGCCCATAGGTTTTGGGAGCCCCAGGCCTGGGGCGCCCAGCCCTCATGCTTTAGGAGCCCCAGCCTTGGGGCACCCGAGCTATTAGGCTTTGGGAGCCACAGGCCTGGGGCCCCCCAGCCCTTAGGCTTAGGGAGCACCACGCCTGGGGGGCCACAGCTCTTCGGCTTAGGGAGCCCCAGGCCTGGGGCGTCCCTGCTGTTAGGCTTTGGGAGTCCTAGGCCTGGGGCGTCCCTGCCCTTAGGCTTTGGGAGCCCCAGGCCTGGGGCGCCCAGCCCTTAGGCTTTAGGAGCCCCAGGCTTGGGGCGCCCCAGCTCTTAGGCTTTGTGAGCCCTAGGCCTGGGGCGCCCCTGCCCTTGGCTTTGGGAGCCCCAGGCCTGGGGTCACCCAGCCTTTCGGAGAACCAGGCCTGGGGCGCCCCAGCCCTTAAGCTTAGGGAGCCCATTGCCTGAAACGCCCCAGCCCTTCGGATTAGGGCGCGACAGGACTAGGTTGCCCTAGCCCGTAGGTTTTGGGAGCCCCAGGCCATGGGCACCCCAACCCTTAGGTTTGGTAGTCCCAGGCCTGGTACGCCCCAGCCCTTAGGTTTAGGGAGCCCGTGGCCTGGGGCGCCCCAGCCCTTAGGCTTTGTGAGTCCCAGTCCTGGTACGCCCCAGCCCTTAGGTTTAGGGAGCCCCTGGCCTGGGGCGCCCCAGCCCTTAGGCTTTGGGAGCCCCAGGCCAGGGGCGCCCCAGCCCTTAGGCTTCGGGAGCCCAAAGCCTGCGACGCCCCAGCCTTTAGGCTTTGGGGGCCCCAGGGCTGGGGCGCCCCAGCCCTTAGGCTTACGGAGCCCCAGGCCTGGGACGCCCCAGTCCTTCGGCTTAGGGAGCCCCAGGCCTGGGGTGCCCCAGCCCTTAGGTTTAGGGAGCCCCTGGCCTGGGGCGCCTCAGCCCTTAGGCTTTGGGAGCCCCATCGGGGCGCCCCAGCCCTTAGCCTTTGGGAGCCCCAGACCTGTTGCGCCCCAGCGCTTAGGCTTTGGGAGCCCCACGCTTGTGGCGCCCCAGCCCTTAGGCTTAGGGAGCCCCAGGCCTGGGGGTACCCAGCTCTTCGGCTTAGGGAGCCCCAGGCCTGAGTCGTCCCTGCCCTTAGGCTTAGGGAGCCCATGGCCTGGGACGCCCCAGCCCTTCAGCTTAGGGCGCGACAGTCCTAGGGTGCCCCAGCCCTTCGGCATAGGGAGCTCCAGGCCTGGTACGCCCCAGCCCTTAGGCTTAGGGAGCCCCAGTCCTGGCGCGCCCCAGCCCTTAGGCTTTGGGAGCCCAAGCCTGGGGCACCCAAGCCCTTAGGCTTTGGGAGGCCCAGGTCTGAGGTGCCCCAGCCCTTAGACTGGGAGCCCTAACACTGGGGCACCCCAGCCCTTAGGTTTTGGGAGCCCTAGCCCTAGGCGTCCCAGCACTTAGGCTTTGCAAGTCCCAGGCCTGGGATGCCCCAGCCCTTAGGCTTCGGTAGCCCCAGCCCTGGGGCACCGCAGCTCATAGGCTTTGGGAGCCCCAGTCTTGGGGCGCCCCAGCCCTTAGGCTTTGGGAGCCCCAGGCCTGGTGCGCCCTGCCCTTAGGCTTAGGGAGCCCCAGGCCTGGGGCGGCCCAACCCTTAGGCTTAGGGAGCCCCAGCCCTGGGCGCCCCAGCTTTAGGCTTAGGGAGCCCCAGGCCAGGGGCACCCCAGCCCTTGGGCTTTGGGAGCTCCAGACCTGGGGCACTCCAGCCTTTTGGCTTAGGGAGCCCCAGGACTGGGAAGCACCAGCCCTTAGGCTTTGGGAGCCCCAGGCCTGTGGCGCCCCAGCCCTTAGGCTTAGGGAGCCCCAGGTCTTGGGCGCTCCAGGCCTAGGCTTAGGGAGCCCCAGGTTGGGGCGCTACAGCCTTTAGGCTTAAGGAGGCCAAGGCTTGGGGCGCCGCAGCCCTTAGGATTTGGGAGTTCCCACCCTGGGGCACCCCAGCCCTTAGGCTTAGGGAGCCCCACGCCTTGGGCGCCCCAGCCCTTAGGCTTAGGGAGCCTCTGGCCTGGGGTGCCACAGCCGTTAGGATTTGGGAGCCCCAGGCCTGGGGCGCCCCAGCCATTAGGCTTTAGGTGCCCCAGGCTTTGGGCGCCCCAACCCTTAGGCTTTGGGAGCTTCAGGCCTGTGGCGCCCCAGCCCTTAGGCTTAGGGAGCCCCAGGCCTGGGGTCACCTAGCCCTTAGGTTTAGGGAGCCTATGGCCTGGGACGCGCCAGCCCTTCGGCTTAGGGCGCGACAGGCCTAGGGCGCCCCAGCCCTTAGGCTTTGGGAGTCCCAGGCCTGGGACGCCCCAGCCCTTCCGCTTAAGGCGCGAGAGGCCTAGGTTGCCCGAACCATTAGATTTTGGAGACCCAAGCCTGTGGCACCCCAGCCCTTAGGTTTGGGAGTCCCAGGCCTGGTACGCCCCAGCCCTTAGGTTTAGGGAGCCCCTGGCCTGGGGCACTCCAGCCCTTAGGCTTTGGGAGCCCCAGGCCTGGGGCGCCCCAGCCTTAACTTTGGGAGCCCCAGGCCTGGGGCGCCCCAGCCCTTAGGCTTTGGGAGCCCCAGGCCCCGGGCGCCCCAGCCATTAGGCTTGGGAAGCCCAAGGCCTGCGACGCCCCAGCCCTTTGGCTTTGGGGGCTCAAGGGCTGGGGCGCCCCATACCTTAGGCTTACGGAGCCCCAGGCCTGGGGCGCCCCAGCCCTTAGGCTTTGGGGGCCCCAGTCCAGGGGCGCCCCAGTCCTTAGGCTTCGGGAGCCGAAGGCCTGTGACGCCCCAGCCCTTCGGCTTAGGGAGCCCCAGGCCTGTGGCGCCCAGCCCTTAGGCTTTGGGAGCCCCAGACCTGGAACGCCCCAGCCCTTAGGCTTAGGGAGCCCCAGGCCTGGCGCGCCCCAGCCCTTAGGCTTTGGGAGCCCAAGTCTGGGGTGCCCAAGCCCTTAGGCTTTGGGAGGCCCAGGTCTGCGGCGCCCCAACCCTTAGACTGGGAGCCCTAGCCCTGGGGCACCCCAGCCCTTAGGCTTTGGGAGCCCAAGCCCTGGGCGCCCCAGCACTTAGGCTTTGGAAGTCTCAGGCCTGGGGCGCCCCAGCCCCTAGGCTTAGGTAGCCCCAGGCAGGGGGCGCCCCAGCCCTTAGGCTTTGGAAGGCCCAGGTCTGCGGCGCTCCGGCCCTTAGGCTTTGGGAGCCCGAGGCCTGGGGCGCCCTGCCCTTAGGCTTAGGAAGCCCCAGGCCTGGGGCGGCCCAACCCTTAGGCTTAGGGTGCCCCAGCCCTGGGCGCCCCAGCTCTTAGGCTTAGGGAGCCACAGGCCTGGGGCGCACCAGCCCTTGGGCTTTGGGAGCTCCAGACCTGGGGCACTCCAGTCTTTTGGCTTGGGGAGCCCCAGGACTGGGAAGCACCAGCCCTTAGGCTTTGGGAGCCCCAGGCCTGGGAGCACCCAGCCCTTAGGCTTAGGGATCCCATGGCCTGGGACGCGCCAGCCCTTAGGCTTTGGGAGTCCCAGGCCTGCGACGCCCCAGCCCTTAGGCTTTGGGAGCCCCAAGCCTCAAGCGCCCCAGTCCTTAGGCTTAGGGATCCCCAGGCTGGGGCGCCATAGCCCTTAGGCTTTGAGAGCCGAAGCCTGGGGCGCACAAGTCCTTAGGCTTTGGGAGCCCAATCCTGAAGCGCCCCAGCCCTTAGGCTTAAGGAGCCCCAGGCTGTGGCGCCACAGCCATTAGGCTTTGGGCGCCCCAGGCCTAGGGCGCCCAAGCCCTTCGGCATAGGGAGTACCAGGACTGGGGCGCCCCAGCCCTTAGGCTTTTGGAGCACCTGGCCGGGGCGCCCCAGCCCTTAGACTTTGGGAGCTCCAGGCCTGGGGCTCCCCAGCCCTTAGGTTTTGGGAGCCCAAGCCTGGGGCGCCGAAGCCTTTAGGCTTTGGGAGCCCAAACCTGGGGCGCACCAGCCCTTAGACTTTGGGAGTCCCAGGCCTGGTACGCCCCAGCCATTAGGTTTAGGGAGTCCCTGGCCTGGGGCACCCCAGCCCTTAGGCTTTGGGAGCCCCAGGCCTGGGGCGCTCCAGCCCTTACCTTTGGGAGCCCCAGGCCTGGGGCGCCCCAGCCCTTAGGCTTTGGGAACCCCAGGCCAGGGACGCCCCAGCCCTTAGGCTTGGGAAGCCCAAGGCCTGCGACGCCCCAGCCCTTTGGCTTTGGGGGCTCAAGGCCTGTGACGCCCCAGCCCTTCGGCTTAGGGAGCCCCTGGCCTGGGGCGCCTCACCCCTTAGGCTTTGGGAGCCCCATCAGGGCGCCCCAGCCCTTAGGCTTCGGGAGCTCAAGGCCTGTGACGCCCCAGTCCTTCGGCTTAGGGAGCCCCTGGCCTGGGGCGCCTCACCCCTTAGGCTTTGGGAGCCCCATCAGGGCGCCCCAGCCCTTAGGCTTTGGGAGCCCCAGGCCTGTGGTGCCCCAGCCCTTAGGCTTAGGGAGCCCCAGGCCTGGGGGGACCCAGCTCTTCGGCTTAGGGACCCCAGGCCTGAGTCGTCCCTGCCCTTAGGCTTAGAGATCCCATGGCCTGGGACGCCCCAGCCCTTCGGCTTAGGGCGGGACAGTCCTAGGGCGCCCCAGCCCTTAGGATTTGGGAGCCCCATGCTGGGACGCCCCAGCCCATAGGTTTTGTGAGCCCCAGTCCTGTGGCGCCCAGCCCTTAGGCTTTGGGAGCCACAGGCCTGGGGCGCCCCAGCCCTTAGGCTTAGGGAGCCCCAGGCCTGGGGGGACCCAGCTCTTCGGATTAGGGAGCCCCAGGCCTGGGGTGTCCCAGCCCTTAAGCTTAGGGAGCCCCAGGCCTGGGGCGCCCCAGCCATTAGGTTTTGAGTTTCCCAAACCTGGGGCGCCCCAACCCTTAGGTTTTGGGAGCCCCAGACCTGGAACGCCCCAGCCCTTAGGCTTAGGGAGCCCCAGGCCTGGCGCGCCCCAACCCTTAGGCTTTGGGAGCCAAAGCCTGGGGTGCCCAAGCCCTTGGGCTTTGGGAGGCCCAGGTCTGCGGCGCCCCAGCCCTTAGACTGGGAGCCCTAGCCCTGGGGCACCCCAGCCCTTAGGCTTTGGGAGCCCAAGCCCTGGGCGCCCCAGCACTTAGGCTTTGGAAGTCCCAGGCCTTGGGCGCCCCAGCCCTTAGGCTTTGGAAGGCCCAGGTCTGCGGTGCCCCGGCCCTTAGGCTTTGGGAGCCCGAGGCCTGGGGCGCCCTGCCCTTAGGCTTAGGAAGCCCCAGGCCTGGGGCGGCCCAACCCTTAGGCTTAGGGAGCCCCAGCCCTGGGCGCTCCAGCTCTTAGGCTTAGGGAGCCACAGGCCTGGGGCGCACCTGCCCTTGGGCTTTGGGAGCTCCAAACCTGGGGCACTCCAGTCTTTTGGCTTGGGGAGCCCCAGGACTGGGAAGCACCAGCCCTTAGGCTTTGGGAGCCCCAGGCCTGGGAGCACCCAGCCCTTAGGCTTAGGGAGCCCTTGGCCCGGGACGCGCCAGCCCTTCGGCTTAGGGCGCGACAGGCCTAGGGCGCCCCAGCCCTTAGGCTTTGGGAGTCCCAGGCCTGGGACGCCCCAGCCCTTCCGCTTAAGGCGCGACAGGCCTAGGTTGCCCGAGCCCTTAGGTTTTGGGAGCCCCAGGCCTGTGGCACCCCAGCCCTTAGGTTTGGGAGTCCCAGGCCTGGTACGCCCCAGCCCTTAGGTTTAGGGAGCCCCTGGCCTGGGGCACCCCAGCCCTTAGGCTTTGGGAGCCCCAGGCCTGGGGCGCCCCAGCCCTTAGCTTTGGGGGCCTCAGGCCTTGGGCGCCCCAGCCCTTAGGCTTTGGGAGCCCCAGGCCAGGGGCGCCCCAGCCCTTAGGCTTGGGAAGCCCAAAGCCAGCGACGCCCCAGCCCTTAGGCTTTGGGGGCCCAAGGGCTGGGGCGCCCCATCCCTTAGGCTTACGGAGCCCCAGGCCTAGGGCGCCCCAGCCCTTAGGCTTTGGGAGCCCCAGGCCAGGGGCGCCCCAGCCCTTAGGCTTAGGGAGCCCAAGGCCTGTGACGCCCCAGCCCTTCGGCTTAGGGAGCCCCTGGCCTGGGGCGCCTCACCCCTTAGGCTTTGGGAGCCCCATCGGGGCGCCCCAGCCCTTAGGCTTAGGGAGCCCCAGGCCTGAGTCGTCCCTGCCCTTAGGCTTAGGCATCCCATGGCCTGGGACGCCCCAGCCCTTCGGCTTAGGGCGCGAAAGTCCTAGGGCGCCCCTGCCCTTAGGATTTGGGAGCCCCATGCTGGGACGCCCCAGCCCATAGGTTTTGGGAGCCCCAGGCCTGTGGCGCCCCAGCCCTTCGGCTTAGGGCGCGAAAGTCCTAGGGCGCCCCTGCCCTTAGGATTTGGGAGCCCCATGCTGGGACGCCCCAGCCCATAGGTTTTGGGAGCCCCAGGCCTGTGGCGCCCCAGCCCTTAGGCTTAGGGAGCCCCAGGCCTGGGGGGACCCAGCTCTTCGGCTTAAGGAGCCCCAGGCCTGAGTCGTCCCTGCCCTTAGGCTTAGGGATGCCATGGACTGGGACGCCCCAGCCCTTCGGCTTAGGGCGCGACAGTCCTAGGGCGCCCCAGCCCTTCGGCTTAGGTAGCCCCAGGCAGGGGGCGCATAAGCCCTTAGGCTTTGGGAGCCCCAGTCTAGGGGTTCCCCAGCCCTTAGGCTTTGGAAGGCCCAGGTCGGCGGCGCCCCGGCCCTTAGGCTTTGGGAGCCCCAGGCCTGGGGCGCCCTGCCCTTACGCTTAGGAAGCCCCAGGCCTGGGGCGGCCTAACTCTTAGGCTTAGGGAGCCCCAGCCCTGGGCGCCCTAGCTCTTAGGCTTAGGGAGCCCCAGGCCTGGGGCGCCCCAGCCCTTGGGCTTTGGGAGCTCCAGACCTGGGGCACTCCAGTCTTTTGGCTTAGGGAGCCCCAGGACTGGGAAGCACCAGCCATTAGGCTTAGGGAACCCCCGGTCCTGGGCGCCCCAACCCTAGGCTTAGGGAGCCCCAGGTTGGGGCGCTACAGCCTTTAGGCTTAAGGAGGCCCAGGCTTGGGGCGCCGCAGCCCTTAGGATTTCGGAGCTCCAACCCTGGGGAACCCCAGCCCTTAGGCTTAGGGATCCCCATGCCTTGGGCGCCCCAGTCCTTAGGCTTAGGGAGCCTCTGGCCTGGGGTGCCAGAGCCCTTAGGATTTGGGAGCCCCAGGCCTGGGGCGCCCCAGCCTTTAGGCTTTAGGTGCCCCAGGCTTGGGGCGCCCCAACCCTTAGGCTTTGGGAGCTTCAGGCCTGTGGCGCCCCAGCCCTTAGGCTTTGGGAGCCCCAGGCCTGGGGCGCCCCAGCCCTTAGGCTTTGGGAGCCCCTGGCCTGGGGACCCCCAGCCCTTAGGCTTTGGGAGCCCCAGGCCTGGGGGCACCCAGCCCTTAGGCTTAGGGAGCCCATGGCCTGGGACGCACCAGCCCTTCGGCTTAGGACGCGACAGGCCTAGGGCGCCCCAGCCCTTAGGCTTTGGGAGTCTCAGGCCTGGGGAGCCCCAGCCCTTAGGTTTTGGGAGCCCATGGCCTGGTATACCGCAGCCCTTAGGATTAGGGAGCCCCTGGCCTGGGGCGCCCCAGCACTTAGGCTTTGGGAGCCCCAGGCCTGGGACGCACCCGCCCTTAGGCTTTGGGAGCCCCAGGCCCGGTGCGCCCCAGCACTTAGGCTTAGGGAGCCCAAGGCCTGCGACGCCCCAGCCCTTCGGCTTAGGGAGCACCAGGCCTGGGGCACCCCAGCTCTTAGGTTTAGGGAGCCCCTGGCCTGGGGCGCCCCAGTCCTTAGGCTTTGGGAGCCCCAGGCCTGGGGCGTCCCAGCCCTTAGGCTTAGGGGGCCCGAGGCCTGGGGCTCCCCAGCCCTTAGGCTTAGGGATCCCATACCCTGGGACGCCCCAGCCCTTCGGCTTAGAGCGGGACAGGACTAGGGCGCCCCAGCCCTTAGGCTTTGGGAGCCCCAGGCTTGGGGCACCCCAGCCCTTAGGCTTCGGGAGTCCCAGGCCTGGGGCGCCCCAGCCCTTAGGCTTTGGGTGCCCCAGGCCTGGGGCGCCCCTACCCTTAGATTTTGGTAGCCCCAGTCCTGGGGCGTCCCCGCCCTTAGTATTTGCGAGCCCCAGGCCTGAGGCGCCCCAGCACTTAGGTTTATGGAGCCCAATCCTGCGATGCCCCAGCCCTTAGGTTTTGGGAGCCCCAGGCTTGGGGCACCCCAGCCCTTAGGCTTCGGGAGTCCCAGGCCTGGGGCGCCCCAGCCCTTAGGCTTTGGGTGCCCCAGGCCTGGGGCGCCCCAGCCCTTAGGCTTTGGGTGCCCCAGGCCTGGGGCGCCCCTGCCCTTAGATTTTGGTAGCCCCAGGCCGGTGCGCCCCAGCCCTTAAGCTTGGGAGCCCCATGCCGGTGCGCTCCAGCCCTTACGCTTTTGGAGCCTCAGGCCTGGGGCGCCACAGCCCTTAGGATTTGGGAGCCCCAGGCTGGGACGCCCCAGCCCATAGGTTTTGGGAGCCCCAGGCCTGTGGCGCCCAGCCCTTAGGCTTTGGAAGCCACAGTCCTGGGGCGCCCCAGCCCTTAGGCTTAGGGAGCCCCAGGCCTGGGGGGACCTAGCTCTTCGGCTTAGGGATCCCCAGGCCTGGGGCGTCCCAGCCCTTAAGCTTAGGGAGCCCCAGGCCTGGGGCGCCCCAGCCGTTAGGTTTTGGGTTTCCCAAACCTGGGGCGCCCCAACCCTTAGGTTTTGGGAGCCCCAGACCTGGAATGCCCCAGACCTTAGGCTTAGGGAGCCCCTTGCCTGGGGCGCCCCAGCCCTTAGGCTTTGGGAGCCCCAATCCTTGGGTGCCCCAGCCCTTAGGCGTTGGGAGCCCCTGGCCTGGGACTCCCCAGCCCTTAGGCTTAGGGAGCCCAAGGACTGCGACGCCCGAGCCCTTAGGCTTTGGGAGCCCCAACCTCAAGCGCCCCAGCCCTTAGGCTTAGGGATCCCCAGGCTGGGGCGCCATAGCCCTTAGGCTTTGGGAGCCGAAGCCTCGGGCGCACAAGTCCTTAGGCTTTGGGAGCCCAATCCTGAAGAGCCCCAGCCCTTAGGCTTAAGGAGCCCCAGGCTGTGGCGCCACAGCCATTAGTCTTTGGGCGCCCCAGGCCTAGGGCGTCCGAGACCTTCGGCATAGGGAGTACCAGGACTGGGGCGCCCCAGCCCTTAGACTTTTGCTGCACCTGGCCGGGGCGCCCCAGCCCTTAGACTTTGGGAGCTCCAGGCCTGGGGCGCCCCAGCCCTTAGGCTTTGGGAGCCCCAGCCTGGGGCCCCCCAGCCCTTAGTCTTAGGGAGCCTGAGGCCTGGGGTGCCCCAACCCTTAGATTTAGGCAGCCTCTGGCCTGGGACGCCACAGCCCTTTGTCTTAGGGAGCCCCAGGCATGGGGCCACCCAGCCCTTAGGCTTTGGGTGCAGCAGGCCTGGGGCGCCCCAGCCCTTAGGCTTTGGGTGCTCCAGGCCTGGGGCGCCCCAGCCCTTAGGCTGTGGGAGCTCCAGGCCTGTGGTGCCCCAGCCCTGAGTCTTTGGGAGCCCCAGGCCTGGGGGCACCCAGCCCTAAGGCATAGGGAGCCCATGGCCTGTGACGCTCCAACCCTTAAGCTTTGGGAGCCCCAGGCCTGGGGCGCCCCAGCGTTTAGGCTTACGGAGTCCCAGGCCTGGGGCGTCCCAGCCCTTAGGTTTAGGGAGCCCCTGGCCTTGGGCGCCTCAGCCCTTAGGCTTTGGGAGCCCCAGCCGGGGCGCCACAGCCCTTAGGCTGTGGGAGCCCCAGGCCTGGGCCGCTTCAGCGCTTAGGCTTTGGGAGCCCCACGCCTGGGGTGCCCCAGCCCTTAGGCTTAGGGAGCCCCAGGCCTGGGGGCGCCCAGCCTTTCAGAGCCCCAGGCCTGGGGCTTCTCAGCCCTTAGGCATAGGGAGCCCCAGGCCTGGGGCGCCTCAGCGCTTGGGCTTTGGGAGCCCCACGCCTGGGGCGCCCCAGCCCTTAGGCTTAGGGAGCCCCAGGCCTGGGGGCACCCAGCCTTTCAGAGCCCCAGGCCTGGGGCTTCTCAGTCCTTACGCATAGGGAGCACCAGGCCTGGGGCGCCCCAGCCCTTAGGCTTAGGGCGTCCATGGCCTGCAAAGCCCCAGCCCTTTGGCTTAGGGCGCAACAGGCCTAGGGCGCCCACGCCCTTAGGATTTGGGAGCCCCAGGCCTGGGGCGCCCCAGCCCTTCGGCTTAGGGATCTCAAGGCCTGCGTCGCCCCAGCCCTTAGGCTTCGGGAGCCCAAGGCCTGCGACGCCCCAGCCCTTAGGCTTTGGGAGCCTCAGGCCTGGGCGCCCCAGCCTTAGGCTTACGGAGCCCCAGACCTGGGGCGCCACAGCCCTTAGGCTTTCGGCGCCCCAGGCCTAAGGCGCCCCAGCCCTTCGGCTTAGGGAGCCCCAGGCCTGGGGCCTCCCAGCCCTAAGGCTTTGCGAGCCCCAGCCGGGGCGCCACAGCCCTTAGGCTTTGGGAGCCCCAGGCCTGGGGCACCCCAGCTCTTAGGCTTTGGGAGAGCCAGGCATGGGGCGCCCCAGTCCTTAGTTTTAGGGAGCCCCAGTCTTGGGGTGCTCAGCACATAGGCTTGGGGAGGCCCAGGTCTGCGGCGTCCCAGCCTTTAGGCTTTGGGAGCCCCAGGCCTGGGGCGCCCTGCCCTTATGCTTTGGGAGCCCCAGGCCTGGGGCGGCCCCGCCCTTAGGCATAGGGAGCCCCAGGCCTGGGGCGCCCCAGCCCTTAGGCTTAGGGAGCCTCTGGGCTGGGGCGCTACAACCCTTTGTCTTAGGGAGCCCCAGGACTGGGGCACCCCAGCCCTTAGGCTTTTGGAGCCCCAGGCCTGGGGCGCCCCAGCCCTTATGCTTTGGGTGCCCCTGGCCTGGGGCGCCCCAGCCCTTAGGCTTTGGGAGCCCCAGGCCTGGGGGCACCCTGCCCTTAGGGTTAGGGAGTCCATGGCCTGGGACGCCCCAGCCCTTCGGCTTAGGTCGCGACAGGCCTAGGGCGACCCAGCCCTTAGGCTTTGGGAGCCCCAGGCCTGGGGCACTCCTGCCCTTAGGTTTTGGGAGTCCCAGGCCTGGGGCGCCACCGCCCTTAGGATTTGGGGGCCCCAGCCCAGTTGCGCCCCAGCCCTTAGGCTTAGGGAGCCCAAGGCCTGCGATGCCCCAGCCCTTAGGCTTTGCGAGCCCCAGCCGGGGCGCCACAGCCCTTAGGCTTTGGGAGCCCCAGGCCTGAGGCGCCCCAGCGCTTAGGCTTTGGGAGCCCCACACCTGGGGCGCCCCAGCCCTTAGGCTTTGGGAGCCCCAGGCCTGGGGTCACCCAGCCTTTCGGAGAACCAGGCCTGGGGCGCCCCAGCCCTTAGGCTTTTGGAGCCCCAGGCATGGGGCTCCCCAGCACTTAGGCTTTGGGAGCCCCAGTCTTGGGGCGCCCCAGCCCTTAGGCTTTGGTAGCCCCAGGCCTGGGGCGCCCTGCCCTTAGGCTTAGGGAGCCCCAGGCCTGGGGCGGCCCAACCCTTAGGCTTAGGGAGCCCCAGCCCTGGGCGCCCCAGCTTTAGGCTTAGGGAGCCCCAGGCCAGGGGCACCCCAGCCCTTGGGCTTTGGGAGCTCCAGACCTGGGGCACCCCAGCCTTTTGGCTTAGGGAGCCCCAGGACCTGGAAGCACCAGCCCTTAGACTTTGGGAGCCCCAGGCCTGTGGCGCCCCAGCCCTTAGGCTTAGGGAGCCTCAGGTCTTGGGCGCCCCAGGCGTAGGCTTAGGGAGCCCCAGCTTGGGGCGCTACAGCCTTTAGGCCTTAGGAAGCCAAGGCTTGGGGCGCCGCAGCCCTTAGGATTTGGGAGCTCCAACCCTGGGGCACCCCAGCGCTTAGGCTTAGGGAGCCCCACGCCTTGGGCGCCCCAGCCCTTAGGCTTAGGGAGCCTCTGTCCTGGGGCGCCACAGCCCTTACGATTTGGGAGCCCCAGGCTTGGGGCGCCTCAACCCTTAGGCTTTGGGAGCTTCAGGCCTGTGGCGCCCCAGCCCTTAGGCTTTGGGAGCCCCAGGACTGGGGGCACCCAGCCCTTATGCTTAGGGAGCCCATGGCCTGGGACGCCCCAGCCCTTCGGCTTAGGGCGCGACAGGCCTAGGGCGGCCCAGCCCTTAGGCTTTGGGAATCCCAGGCCTGGGGAGCCCCAGCCCTTAGGTTTTGGGAACCCATGGCCTGGTATACCCCAGCCCTTAGGCTTAGGGAGCCCCTGGCCTGGGGCGCCCCAGCCCTTAGGCTTTGGGAGCCCCAGGCCTGGGACGCCCCCACCCTTAGGCTTTGGGAGCCCCAGGCCTGTGGTGCCCAGACCTTATGCTTTGATAGCCCCAGGCTTGGGACGCCCCAGGTCTTAGGCTTTGGGAGCCCCAGGCCTGGGGCGCCACAGCCCTTAGGCTTAGGGAGCCCATGGCCTGGGACGCCCCAGCCCTTCGGCTTTGGGCCCGACAGGCCTATGGCGTCCAAGCCCTTCGTGTTAGGGAGCCCCAGGCCTGGGGCACCCCAGCCCTTAGGCTTTGAGGGTCCTAGACCTGGGGCGCCCCATCCCTTAGGTTTTGGGAGCCCCAGGCCTGCTACGCCCCAGCCCTTAGGCTTAGGGAGCCCCAGGCCTGGGGCGCCCCAGCCCTTAGGCTTTGGGAGAGCCAGGCATGGGGCGCCCCAGTCCTTAGTTTTAGGGAGCCCCAGTCTTGGGGTGCTCAGCACATAGGCTTGGGGAGGCCCAGGTCTGCGGCGTCCCAGCCTTTAGGCTTTGGGAGCCCCAGGCCTGGGGCGCCCTGCCCTTATGCTTTGGGAGCCCCAGGCCTGGGGCGGCCCCGCCCTTAGGCATAGGGAGCCCCAGGCCTGGGGCGCCCCAGCCCTTAGGCTTAGGGAGCCTCTGGGCTGGGGCGCTACAACCCTTTGTCTTAGGGAGCCCCAGGACTGGGGCACCCCAGCCCTTAGGCTTTTGGAGCCCCAGGCCTGGGGCGCCCCAGCCCTTATGCTTTGGGTGCCCCTGGCCTGGGGCGCCCCAGCCCTTAGGCTTTGGGAGCCCCAGGCCTGGGGGCACCCTGCCCTTAGGGTTAGGGAGTCCATGGCCTGGGACGCCCCAGCCCTTCGGCTTAGGTCGCGACAGGCCTAGGGCGACCCAGCCCTTAGGCTGTGGGAGCTCCAGGCCTGTGGTGCCCCAGCCCTGAGTCTTTGGGAGCCCCAGGCCTGGGGGCACCCAGCCCTAAGGCATAGGGAGCCCATGGCCTGTGACGCTCCAACCCTTAAGCTTTGGGAGCCCCAGGCCTGGGGCGCCCCAGCGTTTAGGCTTACGGAGTCCCAGGCCTGGGGCGCCCCAGCCCTTAGGTTTAGGGAGCTCCTGGCCTTGGGCGCCTCAGCCCTTAGGCTTTGGGAGCCCCAGCCGGGGCGCCACAGCCCTTAGGCTGTGGGAGCCCCAGGCCTGGGCCGCTTCAGCGCTTAGGCTTTGGGAGCCCCACGCCTGGGGTGCCCCAGCCCTTAGGCTTAGGGAGCCCCAGGCCTGGGGGCGCCCAGCCTTTCAGAGCCCCAGGCCTGGGGCTTCTCAGCCCTTAGGCATAGGGAGCCCCAGGCCTGGGGCGCCTCAGCGCTTAGGCTTTGGGAGCCCCACGCCTGGGGCGCCCCAGCCCTTAGGCTTAGGGAGCCCCAGGCCTGGGGGCACCCAGCCTTTCAGAGCCCCAGGCCTGGGGCTTCTCAGCCCTTAGGCATAGGGAGCACCAGGCCTGGGGCGCCCCAGCCCTTAGGCTTAGGGCGTCCATGGCCTGCAAAGCCCCAGCCCTTTGGCTTAGGGCGCAACAGGCCTAGGGCGCCCACGCCCTTAGGATTTGGGAGCCCCAGGCCTGGGGCGCCCCAGCCCTTCGGCTTAGGGATCTCAAGGCCTGTGTCGCCCCAGCCCTTAGGCTTCGGGAGCCCAAGGCCTGCGACGCCCCAGCCCTTAGGCTTTGGGAGCCTCAGGCCTGGGCGCCCCAGCCCTTAGGCTTACGGAGCCCCAGACCTGGGGCGCCACAGCCCTTAGGCTTTCGGTGCCCCAGGCCTAAGGCGCCCCAGCCCTTCGGCTTAGGGAGCCCCAGGCCTGGGGCCTCCCAGCCCTAAGGCTTTGCGAGCCCCAGCCGGGGCGCCACAGCCCTTAGGCTTTGGGAGCCCCAGGCCTGAGGCGCCCCAGCGCTTAGGCTTTGGGAGCCCCACACCTGGGGCGCCCCAGCCCTTAGGCTTTGGGAGCCCCAGGCCTGGGGTCACCCAGCCTTTCGGAGAACCAGGCCTGGGGCGCCCCAGCCCTTAAGCTTAGGGAGCCCATGGCCTGAAACGCCCCAGCCCTTCGGATTAGGGCGCGACAGGACTAGGTTGCCCTAGCCCGTAGGTTTTGGGAGCCCCAGGCCATGGGCACCTCAACCCTTAGGTTTGGTAGTCCCAGGCCTGGTACGCCCCAGCCCTTAGGTTTAGGGAGCCCGTGGCCTGGGGCGCCCCAGCCCTTAGGCTTTGTGAGTCCCAGTCCTGGTACGCCCCAGCCCTTAGGTTTAGGGAGCCCCTGGCCTGGGGCGCCCCAGCCCTTAGGCTTTTGGAGCCCCAGGCATGGGGCTCCCCAGCACTTAGGCTTTGGGAGCCCCAGTCTTGGGGCGCCCCAGCCCTTAGGCTTTGGTAGCCCCAGGCCTGGGGCGCCCTGCCCTTAGGCTTAGGGAGCCCCAGGCCTGGGGCGGCCCAACCCTTAGGCTTAGGGAGCCCCAGCCCTGGGCGCCCCAGCTTTAGGCTTAGGGAGCCCCAGGCCAGGGGCACCCCAGCCCTTGGGCTTTGGGAGCTCCAAACCTGGGGCACCCCAGCCTTTTGGCTTAGGGAGCCCCAGGACCTGGAAGCACCAGCCCTTAGACTTTGGGAGCCCCAGGCCTGTGGCGCCCCAGCCCTTAGGCTTAGGGAGCCTCAGGTCTTGGGCGCCCCAGGCGTAGGCTTAGGGAGCCCCAGCTTGGGGCGCTACAGCCTTTAGGCCTTAGGAAGCCAAGGCTTGGGGCGCCGCAGCCCTTAGGATTTGGGAGCTCCAACCCTGGGGCACCCCAGCGCTTAGGCTTAGGGAGCCCCACGCCTTGGGCGCCCCAGCCCTTAGGCTTAGGGAGCCTCTGTCCTGGGGCGCCACAGCCCTTACGATTTGGGAGCCCCAGGCTTGGGGCACCTCAACCCTTAGGCTTTGGGAGCTTCAGGCCTGTGGCGCCCCAGCCCTTAGGCTTTGGGAGCCCCAGGACTGGGGGCACCCAGCCCTTATGCTTAGGGAGCCCATGGCCTGGGACGCCCCAGCCCTTCGGCTTAGGGCGCGACAGGCCTAGGGCGGCCCAGCCCTTAGGCTTTGGGAATCCCAGGCCTGGGGAGCCCCAGCCCTTAGGTTTTGGGAACCCATGGCCTGGTATACCCCAGCCCTTAGGCTTTGGGAGCCCCAGGCCTGGGACGCCCCCACCCTTAGGCTTTGGGAGCCCCAGGCCTGTGGTGCCCAGACCTTATGCTTTGATAGCCCCAGGCTTGGGACGCCCCAGGTCTTAGGCTTTGGGAGCCCCAGGCCTGGGGCGCCACAGCCCTTAGGCTTAGGGAGCCCATGGCCTGGGACGCCCCAGCCCTTCGGCTTTGGGCCCGACAGGCCTATGGCGTCCAAGCCCTTCGTGTTAGGGAGCCCCAGGCCTGGGGCACCCCAGCCCTTAGGCTTTGAGGGTCCCAGACCTGGGGCGCCCCATCCCTTAGGTTTTGGGAGCCCCAGGCCTGCTACGCCCCAGCCCTTAGGCTTAGGGAGCCCCAGGCCTGGGGCGCCCCAGCCCTTAGGCTTTGGGAGCCCAAGCCTGGGGCGCCCCAGCCCTTAGGCTTAGGGAGCCCCAGGCCTTGGCGCCCAAGCCCTTAGATTTTGGGAGCCCCAGGCCTAGGCGCCGCAGCCCTTAGGCCTTGGGAGCCCAAGCCTGGGATGCCCCAGCCCTTAGGCTTTGGGAGGCCAAGCCTGGGATGCCCCATCCCTTAGGTTTGGGAGCACAAGCCTGGGGCGCCCCAGCACGTAGGCTTTGGGAGTCCCAGGCCTGGGGCGCCCCAGCCCTTAGGCTTAGGTAGCCCCAGGCCTGGGGCACCCCAGCTCTTAGGCTTTGGGAGAGCCAGGCATGGGGCGCCCCAGTCCTTAGTTTTAGGGAGCCCCAGTCTTGGGGTGCTCAGCACATAGGCTTGGGGAGGCCCAGGTCTGCGGCGTCCCAGCCTTTAGGCTTTGGGAGCCCCAGGCCTGGGGCGCCCTGCCCTTATGCTTTGGGAGCCCCAGGCCTGGGGCGGCCCCGCCCTTAGGCATAGGGAGCCCCAGGCCTGGGGCGCCCCAGCCCTTAGGCTTAGGGAGCCTCTGGGCTGGGGCGCTACAACCCTTTGTCTTAGGGAGCCCCAGGACTGGGGCACCCCAGCCCTTAGGCTTTTGGAGCCCCAGGCCTGGGGCGCCCCAGCCCTTATGCTTTGGGTGCCCCTGGCCTGGGGCGCCCCAGCCCTTAGGCTTTGGGAGCCCCAGGCCTGGGGGCACCCTGCCCTTAGGGTTAGGGAGTCCATGGCCTGGGACGCCCCAGCCCTTCGGCTTAGGTCGCGACAGGCCTAGGGCGACCCAGCCCTTAGGCTGTGGGAGCTCCAGGCCTGTGGTGCCCCAGCCCTGAGTCTTTGGGAGCCCCAGGCCTGGGGGCACCCAGCCCTAAGGCATAGGGAGCCCATGGCCTGTGACGCTCCAACCCTTAAGCTTTGGGAGCCCCAGGCCTGGGGCGCCCCAGCGTTTAGGCTTACGGAGTCCCAGGCCTGGGGCGCCCCAGCCCTTAGGTTTAGGGAGCTCCTGGCCTTGGGCGCCTCAGCCCTTAGGCTTTGGGAGCCCCAGCCGGGGCGCCACAGCCCTTAGGCTGTGGGAGCCCCAGGCCTGGGCCGCTTCAGCGCTTAGGCTTTGGGAGCCCCACGCCTGGGGTGCCCCAGCCCTTAGGCTTAGGGAGCCCCAGGCCTGGGGGCGCCCAGCCTTTCAGAGCCCCAGGCCTGGGGCTTCTCAGCCCTTAGGCATAGGGAGCCCCAGGCCTGGGGCGCCTCAGCGCTTAGGCTTTGGGAGCCCCACGCCTGGGGCGCCCCAGCCCTTAGGCTTAGGGAGCCCCAGGCCTGGGGGCACCCAGCCTTTCAGAGCCCCAGGCCTGGGGCTTCTCAGCCCTTAGGCATAGGGAGCACCAGGCCTGGGGCGCCCCAGCCCTTAGGCTTAGGGCGTCCATGGCCTGCAAAGCCCCAGCCCTTTGGCTTAGGGCGCAACAGGCCTAGGGCGCCCACGCCCTTAGGATTTGGGAGCCCCAGGCCTGGGGCGCCCCAGCCCTTCGGCTTAGGGATCTCAAGGCCTGTGTCGCCCCAGCCCTTAGGCTTCGGGAGCCCAAGGCCTGCGACGCCCCAGCCCTTAGGCTTTGGGAGCCTCAGGCCTGGGCGCCCCAGCCCTTAGGCTTACGGAGCCCCAGACCTGGGGCGCCACAGCCCTTAGGCTTTCGGTGCCCCAGGCCTAAGGCGCCCCAGCCCTTCGGCTTAGGGAGCCCCAGGCCTGGGGCCTCCCAGCCCTAAGGCTTTGCGAGCCCCAGCCGGGGCGCCACAGCCCTTAGGCTTTGGGAGCCCCAGGCCTGAGGCGCCCCAGCGCTTAGGCTTTGGGAGCCCCACACCTGGGGCGCCCCAGCCCTTAGGCTTTGGGAGCCCCAGGCCTGGGGTCACCCAGCCTTTCGGAGAACCAGGCCTGGGGCGCCCCAGCCCTTAAGCTTAGGGAGCCCATGGCCTGAAACGCCCCAGCCCTTCGGATTAGGGCGCGACAGGACTAGGTTGCCCTAGCCCGTAGGTTTTGGGAGCCCCAGGCCATGGGCACCTCAACCCTTAGGTTTGGTAGTCCCAGGCCTGGTACGCCCCAGCCCTTAGGTTTAGGGAGCCCGTGGCCTGGGGCGCCCCAGCCCTTAGGCTTTGTGAGTCCCAGTCCTGGTACGCCCTAGCCCTTAGGTTTAGGGAGCCCCTGGCCTGGGGCGCCCCAGCCCTTAGGCTTTTGGAGCCCCAGGCATGGGGCTCCCCAGCACTTAGGCTTTGGGAGCCCCAGTCTTGGGGCGCCCCAGCCCTTAGGCTTTGGTAGCCCCAGGCCTGGGGCGCCCTGCCCTTAGGCTTAGGGAGCCCCAGGCCTGGGGCGGCCCAACCCTTAGGCTTAGGGAGCCCCAGCCCTGGGCGCCCCAGCTTTAGGCTTAGGGAGCCCCAGGCCAGGGGCACCCCAGCCCTTGGGCTTTGGGAGCTCCAAACCTGGGGCACCCCAGCCTTTTGGCTTAGGGAGCCCCAGGACCTGGAAGCACCAGCCCTTAGACTTTGGGAGCCCCAGGCCTGTGGCGCCCCAGCCCTTAGGCTTAGGGAGCCTCAGGTCTTGGGCGCCCCAGGCGTAGGCTTAGGGAGCCCCAGCTTGGGGCGCTACAGCCTTTAGGCCTTAGGAAGCCAAGGCTTGGGGCGCCGCAGCCCTTAGGATTTGGGAGCTCCAACCCTGGGGCACCCCAGCGCTTAGGCTTAGGGAGCCCCACGCCTTGGGCGCCCCAGCCCTTAGGCTTAGGGAGCCTCTGTCCTGGGGCGCCACAGCCCTTACGATTTGGGAGCCCCAGGCTTGGGGCACCTCAACCCTTAGGCTTTGGGAGCTTCAGGCCTGTGGCGCCCCAGCCCTTAGGCTTTGGGAGCCCCAGGACTGGGGGCACCCAGCCCTTATGCTTAGGGAGCCCATGGCCTGGGACGCCCCAGCCCTTCGGCTTAGGGCGCGACAGGCCTAGGGCGGCCCAGCCCTTAGGCTTTGGGAATCCCAGGCCTGGGGAGCCCCAGCCCTTAGGTTTTGGGAACCCATGGCCTGGTATACCCCAGCCCTTAGGCTTTGGGAGCCCCAGGCCTGGGACGCCCCCACCCTTAGGCTTTGGGAGCCCCAGGCCTGTGGTGCCCAGACCTTATGCTTTGATAGCCCCAGGCTTGGGACGCCCCAGGTCTTAGGCTTTGGGAGCCCCAGGCCTGGGGCGCCACAGCCCTTAGGCTTAGGGAGCCCATGGCCTGGGACGCCCCAGCCCTTCGGCTTTGGGCCCGACAGGCCTATGGCGTCCAAGCCCTTCGTGTTAGGGAGCCCCAGGCCTGGGGCACCCCAGCCCTTAGGCTTTGAGGGTCCCAGACCTGGGGCGCCCCATCCCTTAGGTTTTGGGAGCCCCAGGCCTGCTACGCCCCAGCCCTTAGGCTTAGGGAGCCCCAGGCCTGGGGCGCCCCAGCCCTTAGGCTTTGGGAGCCCAAGCCTGGGGCGCCCCAGCCCTTAGGCTTAGGGAGCCCCAGGCCTTGGCGCCCAAGCCCTTAGATTTTGGGAGCCCCAGGCCTAGGCGCCGCAGCCCTTAGGCCTTGGGAGCCCAAGCCTGGGATGCCCCAGCCCTTAGGCTTTGGGAGGCCAAGCCTGGGATGCCCCATCCCTTAGGTTTGGGAGCACAAGCCTGGGGCGCCCCAGCACGTAGGCTTTGGGAGTCCCAGGCCTGGGGCGCCCCAGCCCTTAGGCTTAGGTAGCCCCAGGCCTGGGGCACCCCAGCTCTTAGGCTTTGGGAGAGCCAGGCATGGGGCGCCCCAGTCCTTAGTTTTAGGGAGCCCCAGTCTTGGGGTGCTCAGCACATAGGCTTGGGGAGGCCCAGGTCTGCGGCGTCCCAGCCTTTAGGCTTTGGGAGCCCCAGGCCTGGGGCGCCCTGCCCTTATGCTTTGGGAGCCCCAGGCCTGGGGCGGCCCCGCCCTTAGGCATAGGGAGCCCCAGGCCTGGGGCGCCCCAGCCCTTAGGCTTAGGGAGCCTCTGGGCTGGGGCGCTACAACCCTTTGTCTTAGGGAGCCCCAGGACTGGGGCACCCCAGCCCTTAGGCTTTTGGAGCCCCAGGCCTGGGGCGCCCCAGCCCTTATGCTTTGGGTGCCCCTGGCCTGGGGCGCCCCAGCCCTTAGGCTTTGGGAGCCCCAGGCCTGGGGGCACCCTGCCCTTAGGGTTAGGGAGTCCATGGCCTGGGACGCCCCAGCCCTTCGGCTTAGGTCGCGACAGGCCTAGGGCGACCCAGCCCTTAGGCTGTGGGAGCTCCAGGCCTGTGGTGCCCCAGCCCTGAGTCTTTGGGAGCCCCAGGCCTGGGGGCACCCAGCCCTAAGGCATAGGGAGCCCATGGCCTGTGACGCTCCAACCCTTAAGCTTTGGGAGCCCCAGGCCTGGGGCGCCCCAGCGTTTAGGCTTACGGAGTCCCAGGCCTGGGGCGCCCCAGCCCTTAGGTTTAGGGAGCTCCTGGCCTTGGGCGCCTCAGCCCTTAGGCTTTGGGAGCCCCAGCCGGGGCGCCACAGCCCTTAGGCTGTGGGAGCCCCAGGCCTGGGCCGCTTCAGCGCTTAGGCTTTGGGAGCCCCACGCCTGGGGTGCCCCAGCCCTTAGGCTTAGGGAGCCCCAGGCCTGGGGGCGCCCAGCCTTTCAGAGCCCCAGGCCTGGGGCTTCTCAGCCCTTAGGCATAGGGAGCCCCAGGCCTGGGGCGCCTCAGCGCTTAGGCTTTGGGAGCCCCACGCCTGGGGCGCCCCAGCCCTTAGGCTTAGGGAGCCCCAGGCCTGGGGGCACCCAGCCTTTCAGAGCCCCAGGCCTGGGGCTTCTCAGCCCTTAGGCATAGGGAGCACCAGGCCTGGGGCGCCCCAGCCCTTAGGCTTAGGGCGTCCATGGCCTGCAAAGCCCCAGCCCTTTGGCTTAGGGCGCAACAGGCCTAGGGCGCCCACGCCCTTAGGATTTGGGAGCCCCAGGCCTGGGGCGCCCCAGCCCTTCGGCTTAGGGATCTCAAGGCCTGTGTCGCCCCAGCCCTTAGGCTTCGGGAGCCCAAGGCCTGCGACGCCCCAGCCCTTAGGCTTTGGGAGCCTCAGGCCTGGGCGCCCCAGCCCTTAGGCTTACGGAGCCCCAGACCTGGGGCGCCACAGCCCTTAGGCTTTCGGTGCCCCAGGCCTAAGGCGCCCCAGCCCTTCGGCTTAGGGAGCCCCAGGCCTGGGGCCTCCCAGCCCTAAGGCTTTGCGAGCCCCAGCCGGGGCGCCACAGCCCTTAGGCTTTGGGAGCCCCAGGCCTGAGGCGCCCCAGCGCTTAGGCTTTGGGAGCCCCACACCTGGGGCGCCCCAGCCCTTAGGCTTTGGGAGCCCCAGGCCTGGGGTCACCCAGCCTTTCGGAGAACCAGGCCTGGGGCGCCCCAGCCCTTAAGCTTAGGGAGCCCATGGCCTGAAACGCCTCAGCCCTTCGGATTAGGGCGCGACAGGACTAGGTTGCCCTAGCCCGTAGGTTTTGGGAGCCCCAGGCCATGGGCACCTCAACCCTTAGGTTTGGTAGTCCCAGGCCTGGTACGCCCCAGCCCTTAGGTTTAGGGAGCCCGTGGCCTGGGGCGCCCCAGCCCTTAGGCTTTGTGAGTCCCAGTCCTGGTACGCCCCAGCCCTTAGGTTTAGGGAGCCCCTGGCCTGGGGCGCCCCAGCCCTTAGGCTTTGGGAGCCCCAGGCCAGGGGCGCCCCAGCCCTTAGGCTTCGGGAGCCCAAAGCCTGCGACGCCCCAGCCTTTAGGCTTTGGGGGCCCCAGGGCTGGGGCGCCCCAGCCCTTAGGCTTACGGAGCCCCAGTCCTGGGACGCCCCAGCCCTTAGGTTTTGGGCGCCCCAGGCCAGGGGCGACACAGCCCTTAGGCTTCGGGAGCCCAATGCCTGCGACGCCCCAGTCCTTCGGCTTAGGGAGCCCCAGGCCTGGGGTGCCCCAGCCCTTAGGTTTAGGGAGCCCCTGGCCTGGGGCGCCTCAGCCCTTAGGCTTTGGGAGCCCCATCGGGGCGCCCCAGCCCTTAGCCTTTGGGAGCCCCAGACCTGTTGCGCCCCAGCGCTTAGGCTTTGGGAGCCCCACGCCTGTGGCGCCCCAGCCCTTAGGCTTAGGGAGCCCCAGGCCTGGGGGTACCCAGCTCTTCGGCTTAGGGAGCCCCAGGCCTGAGTCGTCCCTTCCCTTAGGCTTAGGGAGCCCATGGCCTGGGACGCCCCAGCCCTTCAGCTTAGGGCGCGACAGTCCTAGGGTGCCCCAGCCCTTCGGCATAGGGAGCTCCAGGCCTTGTACGCTCCAGCCCTTAGGCTTAGGGAGCCCCAGTCCTGGCGCGCCCCAGCCCTTAGGCTTTGGGAGCCCAAGCCTGGGGCACCCAAGCCCTTAGGCTTTGGGAGGCCCAGGTCTGAGGTGCCCCAGCCCTTAGACTGGGAGCCCTAACACTGGGGCACCCCAGCCCTTAGGTTTTGGGAGCCCTAGCCCTAGGCGTCCCAGCACTTAGGCTTTGCAAGTCCCAGGCCTGGGGCGCCCCAGCCCTTAGGCTTCGGTAGCCCCAGCCCTGGGGCACCGCAGCTCTTAGGCTTTGGGAGCCCCAGTCTTGGGGCGCCCCAGCCCTTAGGCTGTGGGAGCCCCAGGCCTGGTGCGCCCTGCCCTTAGGCTTAGGGAGCCCCAGGCCTGGGGCGGCCCAACCCTTAGGCTTAGGGAGCCCCAGCCCTGGGCGCCCCAGCTTTAGGCTTAGGGAGCCCCAGGCCAGGGGCACCCCAGCCCTTGGGCTTTGGGAGCTCCAGACCTGGGGCACCCCAGCCTTTTGGCTTAGGGAGCCCCAGGACCTGGAAGCACCAGCCCTTAGACTTTGGGAGCCCCAGGCCTGTGGCGCCCCAGCCCTTAGGCTTAGGGAGCCTCAGGTCTTGGGCACCCCAGGCGTAGGCTTAGGGAGCCCCAGCTTGGGGCGCTACAGCCTTTAGGTCTAAGGAAGCCCAGGCTTGGGGCGCCGCAGCCCTTAGGATTTGGGAGCTCCAACCCTGGGGCACCCCAGCGCTTAGGCTTAGGGAGCCCCACGCCTTGGGCGCCCCAGCCCTTAGGCTTAGGGAGCCTCTGCCCTGGGGTGCCACAGCCCTTAGGATTTGGGAGCCCCAGACTTGGGGCGCCCCAACCCTTAGGCTTTGGGAGCTTCAGGCCTGTGGCGCCCTAGCCCTTAGGCTTTGGGAGCCCCAGGACTGGGGAGCCCCAGCCTTAGGATTTGGGAGCCCCAGGCTTGAGGCACCCTAAACCTTTGGCTTTGGGTGCCCCAGGCCTAGGGCTCCCTAGCCCTTCGGCATAGGGAGCCCCAGGCCTGGGGAGCCCCAGCCCTTAGGTTTTGGGAGCACCAGGCCTGGGGCAGCCCAGCCCTTAGGCTTTGGGAGCCGCAGCTTGGGGCGCCCCAGCCCTTAGTCTTAGGGAGCCCGAGGCCTGGGGTGCCCCACCCTTAGACTTAGGGAGCCTCTGGCCTGGGACGCCACAGCCCTTTGTCCTAGGGAGCCCCAGGCATGGGGCCCCCCAGCCCTTAGGCTTTGGGTGCAGCAGGCCTGGGGCGCCCCAGCCCTTAGGCTTTGGGTGCTCCAGGCCTGGGGCGCCCCAGCCCTTAGGCTGTGGGAGCTCCAGGCCTGTGGTGCCCCAGCCCTGAGTCTTTGGGAGCCCCAGGCCTGGGGGCACCCAGCCCTAAGGCATAGGGAGCCCATGGCCTGTGACGCCCCAGCCCTTAGGTTTCGGGAGCCCAAGAACTGCGACGCTCCAACCCTTAAGCTTTGGGAGCCCCAGGCCTGGGGCGCCCCAGCCTTTAGGCTTACGGAGTGCGAGGCCTGGGGCGCCACAGCACTTAGGCTTTGGGTGCCCCAGGCTTAGGGCGCCCCAGCCTTCGGCTTAGGGAGCCCCAGGCCTGGGGCGCCCCAGCCCTTAGGTTTAGGGAGCCCCTGGCCTGGGGCCCCTCAGCCCTCAGGCTTTGGGAGCCCCAACCGGGGCGCCACAGCCCTTAGGCTTTGGGAGCCCCAGGCCTGGGGCTCCCCAGCGCTTAGGCTTTGGGAGCCCCACGCCTGGGGCGCCCCAGCCCTTAGGCTTAGGGAGCCCCAGGCCTGGGGGCACCCAGCCTTTCAGAGCCCCAGGCCTGGGGCTTCCCAGCCCTTAGGCATAGGGAGCCCCAGGCCTGGGGCGCCCCAGCCCTTAGGCTTAGGGCGTCCATGGCCTGCAACGCCCCAGCCCTTTGGCTTAGGGCGCGACAGGCCTAGGGCGCCTCCGCCCTTAGGATTTGGGAGCCCCAGGCCTGGGGCGCCCCAGCCCTTAGGCTTTGCGAGCCCCAGCCGGGGCGCCACAGCCCTTAGGCTTTGGGAGCCCCAGTCTTGAGGCGCCCCAGCGCGTAGGCTTTGGGAGCCCCACACCTGGGGCGCCCCAGCCCTTAGGCTTTGGGAGCCCCAGGCCTGGGGTCACCCAGCCTTTCGGAGAACCAGGCCTGGGGCGCCCCAGCCCTTAAGCTTAGGGAGCGCATGGCCTAAAACGCCCCAGCCCTTCGGATTAGGGCACCACAGGACTAGGTTGCCCTAGCCCGTAGGTTTTGGGAGCCCCAGGCCATGGGCACCCCAACCCTTAGGTTTGGTAGTCCCAGGCCTGGTACGCCCCAGCCCTTAGGCTTAGGGCGTCCATGGCCTGCAAGGCCCCACCCCTTTGGCTTAGGGCGCGACAGGCCTAGGGCGCCCCAGCCCTTAGGATTTGGGAGCCCCAGGCCTGGGGTGCCCCAGCCCTTCGGCTTAGGGATTTCAAGGCCTGCGTCGCCCCAGCCCTTAGGCTTCGGGAGCCCAAGGCCTGCGACGCCCCAGCCCTTAGGCTTTGGGAGCCCCAGGCCTGGGCGCCCCAGCCCTTTGGCTTACGGAGCCCCAGACCTGGGGCGCCACAGCCCTTAGGCTTTCGGTGCCCCAGGCCTAAGGCGCCCCAGCCCTTCGGCTTAGGGAGCCCCAGGCCTGGGGCGCCCCAGCCCTTAGGCTTTGCGAGCCCCAGCTGGGGCGTCACAGCCCTTAGGCTTTGGGAGCCCCAGGCCTGAGGCGCCCCAGCGCTTAGGCTTTGGGAGCCCCACACCTGGGGCGCCCCAGCCCTTAGGCTTTGGGAGCCCCAGGCCTGGGGTCAACCAGCCTTTCGGAGAACCAGGCCTGGGGCGCCCCAGCCCTTAAGCTTAGGGAGCCCATGGCCTGAAACGCCCCAGCCCTTCGGATTAGGGCGCGACAGGACTAGGTTGCCCTAGCCCGTAGGTTTTGGGAGCCCCAGGCCATGGGCACCCCAACCCTTAGCTTTGGGAGTCCCATGCCTGGTACGCCCCAGCCCTTAGGTTTAGGGAGCCCGTGGCCTGGGGCGCCCCAGCCCTTAGGCTTTGTGAGTCCCAGTCCTGGTACGCCCCAGCCCTTAGGTTTAGGGAGCCCCTGGCCTGGGGCGCCCCAGCCATTAGCCTTTGGGAGCCCCAGGCCAGGGGCGCCCCAGCCCTTAGGCTTCGGGAGCCCAAAGCCTGCGACGCCCCAGCCTTTAGGCTTTGGGGGCCCCAGGGCTGGGGCGCCCCAGCCCTTAGGCTTACGGAGCCCCAGGCCTGGGACGCCCCAGCCCTTAGGCTTTGGGCGCCCCAGGCCAGGGGCGCCCCAGCCCTTAGGCTTCGGGAGCCCAAGGCCTGCGACGCCCCAGTCCTTCGGCTTAGGGAGCCCCAGGCCTGGGGTGCCCCAGCCCTTAGGTTTAGGGAGCCCCTGGCCTGGGGCGCCTTAGCCCTTAGGCTTTGGGAGCCTCATCGGGGCGCCCCAGCCCTTAGCCTTTGGGAGCCCCAGACCTGTGGCGCCCCAGCCCTTAGGCTTAGGGAGCCCCAGGCCTGGGGGGACCCAGCTCTTCGGCTTAGGGAGCCCCAGGCCTGAGTCGTCCCTGCCCTTAGGCTTAGGGAGCCCATGGCCTGGGACGCCCCAGCCCTTCAGCTTAGGGCGCGACAGTCCTAGGGTGCCCCAGCCCTTCGGCATAGGGAGCTCCAGGCCTGGTACGCTCCAGCCCTTAGGCTTAGGGAGCCCCAGTCCTGGCGCGCCCCAGCCCTTAGGCTTTGGGAGCCCAAGCCTGGGGCACCCAAGCCCTTAGGCTTTGGGAGGCCCAGGTCTGAGGCGCCCCAGCCCTTAGACTGGGAGCCCTAACACTGGGGCACCCCAGCCCTTAGGTTTTGGGAGCCCTAGCCCTAGGCGTCCCAGCACTTAGGCTTTGCAAGTCCCAGGCCTGGGGCGCCCCAGCCCTTAGGCTTCGGTAGCCCCAGCCCTGGGGCACCGCAGCTCTTAGGCTTTGGGAGCCCCAGGCATGGGGCGCCCCAGCACTTAGGCTTTGGGAGCCCCAGGCCTGGGGCGCCCTGCCCTTAGGCTTAGGGAGCCCCAGGCCTGGGGCGGCCCAACCCTTAGGCTTTGGGAGCCCCACGGCTGGGGCGCCCCAGCCCTTAGGCTTAGGGAGCCCCAGGCTTGGGGGCACCCAGCCTTTCAGAGCCCCAGGCCTGGGGCTTCCCAGCCCTTAGGCATAGGGAGCCCCAGGCCTGGGGCGCCCCAGCCCTTAGGCTTAGGGCGTCCATGGCCTGCAACGCCCCAGCCCTTTGGCTTAGGGCGCGACAGGCCTAGGGCGCCCCCGCCCTTAGGATTTTGGAGCCCCAGGCCTGGGGCGCCCCAGGCCTTCGGCTTAGGGATCTCAAGGCCTGCGTCGCCCCAGCCCTTAGGCTTCGGGAGCCCAAGGCCTGCGAAGCCCCAGCCCTTAGGCTTTGGGAGCCCCAGGCCTGGGCGCCCCAGCCCTTAGGCTCACGGAGCCCCAGACCTGGGGCGCCACAGCCCTTAGGCTTTGGGTGCCCCAGGCCTAAGGCGCCCCAGCCCTTCGGCTTAGGGAGCCCCAGGCCTGGGGCGCCCCAGCCCTTAGGCTTTGCGAGCCCCAGCCTGGGCGCCACAGCCCCTAGGCTTTGGGAGCCCCAGTCCTGAGGCGCCCCAGCGCGTAGGCTTTGGGAGCCCCACACCTGGGGCGCCCCAGCCCTTAGGCTTTGGGAGCCCCAGGCCTGGGGTGCCCCAGCCCTTAAGCTTAGGGAGCGCATGGCCTGAAACGCCCAAGCCCTTCGGATTAGGGCGCGACAGGACTAGGTTGCCCTAGCCCGTAGGTTTTGGGAGCCCCAGGCCATGGGCACCCCAACCCTTAGGTTTGGGAGTCCCAGGCCTGGTACGCCCCAGCCCTTAGGTTTAGGGCGTCCATGGCCTGCAACGCCCCAGCCCTTTGGCTTAGGGCGCGACAGGCCTAGGGCGCCCCAGCCCTTAGGATTTGGGAGCCCCAGGCCTGGGGCGCCCCAGCCCTTCGGCTTAGGGATCTCAAGGCCTGCGTCGCCCCAGCCCTTAGGCTTCGGGAACCCAAGGCCTGCGACGCCCCAGCCCTTAGGCTTTGGGGGCCCCAGGCCTGGGCGCCCCAGCCCTTAGGCTTACGGAGCCCCAGACCTGGGGCGCCACAGCCCTTAGGCTTTCGGTGCCCCAGGCCTAAGGCGCCCCAGCCCTTCGGCTTAGGGAGCCCCAGGCCAGGGGCGCCCCAGCCCTTAGGCTTTGCGAGCCCCAGCCGGGGCGCCACAGCCCTTAACTTTGGGAGCCCCAGGCCTGAGGCGCCCCAGCGCTTAGGCTTTGGGAGCCCCACACCTGGGGTGCCCCAGCCCTTAGGCTTTGGGAGCCCCAGGCCTGGGGTCACCCAGCCTTTCGGAGAACCAGGCCTGGGGCGCCCCAGCCCTTAAGCTTAGGGAGCGCATGGCCTGAAACGCCCCAGCCCTTCGGATTAGGGCGCGACAGGACTAGGTTGCCCTAGCCCGTAGGTTTTGGGAGCCCCAGGCCATGGGCACCCCAACCCTTAGGTTTGGGAGTCCCAGGCCTGGTACGCCCCAGCCCTTAGGTTTAGGGAGCCCGTGGCCTGGGGCGCCCCAGCCCTTAGGCTTTGTGAGTCCCAGTCCTGGTACGCCCCAGCCCTTAGGTTTAGGGAGCCCCTGGCCTGGGGCGCCCCAGCCCTTAGGCTTTGGGAGCCTCATCGTGGCGCCCCAGCCCTTAGCCTTTGGGAGCCCCAGACCTGTGGCGCCCCAGCGCTTAGGCTTTGGGAGCCCCACGCCTGTGGCGCCCCAGCCCTTAGGCTTAGGGAGCCCCAGGTCTGGGGGGACCCAGCTCTTCGGCTTAGGGAGCCCCAGGCCTGAGTCGTCCCTGCCCTTAGGCTTAGGGAGCCCATGGCCTGGGACGCCCCAGCCCTTCAGCTTAGGGCGCGACAGTCCTAGTGTGCCCCAGCCCTTCGGCATAGGGAGCTCCAGGCCTGGTACGCCCCAGCCCTTAGGCTTAGGGAGCCCCAGTCCTGGCGCGCCCCAGCCCTTAGGCTTTGGGAGCCCAAGCCTGGGGCACCCAAGCCCTTAGGCTTTGGGAGGCGCAGGTCTGAGGCGCCCCAGCCCTTAGACTGGGAGCCCTAACACTGGGGCACCCCAGTCCTTAGGTTTTGGGAGCCCTAGCCCTAGGCGTCCCAGCACTTAGGCTTTGCAAGTCCCAGGCCTGGGGCGCCCCAGCCCTTAGGCTTCGGTAGCCCCAGCCCTGGGGCACCGCAGCTCTTAGGCTTTGGGAGCCCCAGTCTTGGGGCGCCCCAGCCCTTAGGCTTTGGGAGCCCCAGGCCTGGTGCGCCCTGCCCTTAGGCTTAGGGAGCCCCAGGCCTGGGGCGGCCCAACCCTTAGGCTTAGGGAGCCCCAGCCCTGGGCGCCCCAGCTTTAGGCTTAGGGAGCCCCAGGCCAGGGGCACCCCAGCCCTTGGGCTTTGGGAGCTCCAGACCTGGGGCACCCCAGCCTTTTGGCTTAGGGAGCCCCAGGACCTGGAAGCACCAGCCCTTAGACTTTGGGAGCCCCAGGCCTGTGGCGCCCCAGCCCTTAGGCTTAGGGAGCCTCAGGTCTTGGGCACCCCAGGCGTAGGCTTAGGGAGCCCCAGCTTGGGGCGCTACAGCCTTTAGGCCTTAGGAAGCCAAGGCTTGGGGCGCCGCAGCCCTTAGGATTTGGGAGCTCCAACCCTGGGGCACCCCAGCGCTTAGGCTTAGGGAGCCCCACGCCTTGGGCGCCCCAGCCCTTAGGCTTAGGGAGCCTCTGTCCTGGGGCGCCACAGCCCTTACGATTTGGGAGCCCCAGGCTTGGTGCGCCTCAACCCTTAGGCTTTGGGAGCTTCAGGCCTGTGGCGCCCCAGCCCTTAGGCTTTGGGAGCCCCAGGACTGGGGGCACCCAGCCCTTATGCTTAGGGAGCCCATGGCCTGGGACGCCCCAGCCCTTCGGCTTAGGGCGCGACAGGCCTAGGGCGGCCCAGCCCTTAGGCTTTGGGAATCCCAGGCCTGGGGAGCCCCAGCCCTTAGGTTTTGGGAACCCATGGCCTGGTATACCCCAGCCCTTAGGCTTAGGGAGCCCCTGGCCTGGGGCGCCCCAGCCCTTAGGCTTTGGGAGCCCCAGGCCTGGGACGCCCCCACCCTTAGGCTTTGGGAGCCCCAGGCCTGTGGTGCCCAGACCTTATGCTTTGATAGCCCCAGGCTTGGGACGCCCCAGGTCTTAGGCTTTGGGAGCCCCAGGCCTGGGGCGCCACAGCCCTTAGGCTTAGGGAGCCCATGGCCTGGGACGCCCCAGCCCTTCGGCTTTGGGCCCGACAGGCCTATGGCGTCCAAGCCCTTCGTGTTAGGGAGCCCCAGGCCTGGGGCACCCCAGCCCTTAGGCTTTGAGGGTCCCAGACCTGGGGCGCCCCATCCCTTAGGTTTTGGGAGCCCCAGGCCTGCTACGCCCCAGCCCTTAGGCTTAGGGAGCCCCAGGCCTGGGGCGCCCCAGCCCTTAGGCTTTGGGAGCCCAAGCCTGGGGCGCCCCAGCCCTTAGGCTTAGGGAGCCCCAGGCCTTGGCGCCCAAGCCCTTAGATTTTGGGAGCCCCAGGCCTAGGCGCCGCAGCCCTTAGGCCTTGGGAGCCCAAGCCTGGGATGCCCCAGCCCTTAGGCTTTGGGAGGCCAAGCCTGGGATGCCCCATCCCTTAGGTTTGGGAGCACAAGCCTGGGGCGCCCCAGCACGTAGGCTTTGGGAGTCCCAGGCCTGGGGCGCCCCAGCCCTTAGGCTTAGGTAGCCCCAGCCCTGGGGCAACCCAGCTCTTAGGCTTTGGGAGAGCCAGGCATGGGGCGCCCCAGTCCTTAGTTTTAGGGAGCCCCAGTCTTGGGGTGCTCAGCACATAGGCTTGGGGAGGCCCAGGTCTGCAGCGTCCCAGCCTTTAGGCTTTGGGAGCCCCAGGCCTGGGGCGCCCTGCCCTTATGCTTTGGGAGCCCCAGGCCTGGGGCGGCCCCGCCCTTAGGCATAGGGAGCCCCAGGCCTGGGGCGCCCCAGCCCTTAGGCTTAGGGAGCCTCTGGGCTGGGGCGCTACAACCCTTTGTCTTAGGGAGCCCCAGGACTGGGGCACCCCAGCCCTTAGGCTTTTGGAGCCCCAGGCCTGGGGCGCCCCAGCCCTTATGCTTTGGGTGCCCCTGGCCTGGGGCGCCCCAGCCCTTAGGCTTTGGGAGCCCCAGGCCTGGGGGCACCCTGCCCTTAGGGTTAGGGAGTCCATGGCCTGGGACGCCCCAGCCCTTCGGCTTAGGTCGCGACAGGCCTAGGGCGACCCAGCCCTTAGGCTTTGGGAGCCCCAGGCCTGGGGCACTCCTGCCCTTAGGTTTTGGGAGTCCCAGGCCTGGGGCGCCACCGCCCTTAGGATTTGGGGGCCCCAGCCCAGTTGCGCCCCAGCCCTTAGGCTTAGGGAGCCCAAGGCCTGCGATGCCCCAGCCCTTAGGCTTTGCGAGCCCCAGCCGGGGCGCCACAGCCCTTAGGCTTTGGGAGCCCCAGGCCTGAGGCGCCCCAGCGCTTAGGCTTTGGGAGCCCCACACCTGGGGCGCCCCAGCCCTTAGGCTTTTGGAGCCCCAGGCATGGGGCTCCCCAGCACTTAGGCTTTGGGAGCCCCAGTCTTGGGGCGCCCCAGCCCTTAGGCTTTGGTAGGCCCAGGCCTGGGGCGCCCTGCCCTTAGGCTTAGGGAGCCCCAGGCCTGGGGCGGCCCAACCCTTAGGCTTAGGGAGCCCCAGCCCTGGGCGCCCCAGCTTTAGGCTTAGGGATCCCCAGGCCAGGGGCACCCCAGCCATGGGCTTTGGGAGCTCCAGACCTGGGGCACCCCAGCCTTTTGGCGTAGGGAGCCCCAGGACTGGGAAAAACCAGCCCTTAGACTTTGGGAGCCCCAGGCCTGTGGCGCCCCAGCCCTTAGGCTTAGGGAGCCTCTGGGCTGGGGCGCCCCAGGCGTAGGCTTAGGGATCCCCAGCTTGGGGCGCTACAGCCTTTAGGCCTAAGGAAGCCCAGGCTTGGGGCGCCGCAGCCCTTAGGATTTGGGAGCTCCAACCCTGGGGCACCCCAGCGCTTAGGCTTAGGGAGCTCCACGCCTTGGGCGCCCCAGCCCTTAGGGTTAGGGAGCCTCTGTCCTGGGGCGCCACAGCCCTTAGGATTTGGGAGCCCCAGGCCTGGGGAGCCCCAGCTCTTATGTTTAGGGTGCCCCTGGCCTGTGGCGCCCAGCCCTTAGGCTTTCGGAACCCCAGGCCTGGGGCGCTCCAGCCCTTAGGATTTGGGAGCCCCAGCCTGTGGCACCAAAGCCCTTAGGATTTGGGAGTGCCAGGCTGGGACGCCCCAGGCCATAGGTTTTGGGAGCTCCAGGCCTGTGGTGCCCAGCCCTTATGCTTTGAGAGCCCCAGGCTTGGGGCGCCCCAGGTCTTAGGCTTTGGGAGCCCCAGGCCTGGGGCGCCACAGCCCTTAGGCTTAGGGAGCCCATGGCCTGGGACGCCCCAGCCATTCGGCTTTGGGCCCGACAGGCCTATGGCGTCCCAGCCCTTCGTGTTAGGGAGCCCCAGGCCTGGGGCACCCCAGCCCTTAGGCTTTGAGGGTCCCAGACTTGGGGCGCCCCATCCCTTAGGTTTTGGGAGCCCCAGGCCTGGTACGCCCCAGCCCTTAAGCTTAGGGAGCCCCAGGCCTGGGGCGCCCCAGCCCTTAAGCTTTGGGAGCCCAAGCCTGGGGCGCCCCAGCCCTTAGGCTTAGGGAGCCCCAGGCCTGGGCGCCCAAGCCCTTAGATTTTGGGAGCCCCAGGCCTAGGCGCCGCAGCCCTTAGGCCTTGGGAGCCCAAGCCAGGGATGCCCCAGTCCTTAGGCTTTGGGAGGCCAAGCCTGGGATGCCCCAGCCCTTAGGTTTGGGAGCACAAGCCTGCGGCGCCCCAGCACGTAGTCTTTGGGAGTCCTAGGCCTGGGGCGCCCCAGCCCTTAGGCTTAGGTAGCCCCAGCCCTGGGGCACCCCAGCTCTTAGGCTTTGGGAGAGCCAGGCATGGGGCGCCCCAGCCCTTAGTTTTAGGGAGCCCCAGTCTTGGGGTGCTCAGCACATAGGCTTGGGGAGGCCCTGGTCTGCGGCGTCCCAGCCTTTAGGCTTAGGGAGCCCCAGGCCTGGGAAGCCCCAGCCCTTAAGCTTTGGGAGCCCCAGGCCTGTGGCGCCCCAGCCCTTAGACTTCGGGAGCCCCAGGTCTTGGGCGCCCCATCCCTAGCCTTAGGGAGCCACAGGTTGGGGCGCTACAGCACTTAGGCTTAAGGAGGCCCAGGCTTCGGGCGCCGCAGCCCTTAGGATTAGGGAGCTCCAACCCTGGGGCACCCCAGCCCTTATGCTTTGGGAGCCCCAGGCCTGGGGCGGCGCCGCCCTTAGGCATAGGGAGCCCCAGGCCTGGGGCGCCCCAGCCCTTAGGCTTAGGGAGCCTCTGGGCTGGGGCGCTACAACCCTTTGTCTTAGGGAGCCCCAGGACTGGGGCACCCCAGCCCTTAGGCTTTGGGAGCCCCAGGCCTGGGGCGCCCCAGCCCTTATGCTTTGGGTGCCCCTGGCCTGGGGCGCCCCAGCCCTTAGGCTTTGGGAGCCCCAGGCCTGGGGGCACCCAGCCCTTAGGCTTAGGGAGTCCATGGCCTGGGACGCCCCAGCCCTTCGGCTTAGGGCGCGACAGGCCTAGGGCGCCCCAGCCCTTAGGCTTTGGGAGCCCCAGGCCTGGGGCACTCCTGCCATTAGGTTTTGGGAGTCCCAGGCCTGGGGCGCCACCGCCCTTAGGATTTGGGAGCCCCAGCCCAGTTGCGCCCCAGCCCTTAGGCTTAGGGAGCCCAAGGCCTGCGATGCCCCAGCCCTTAGGCTTTGGGAGCCCCAGGCCTGGGGCGCCCCAGCCCTTAGGCTTTGGGAGTCCCAGGCCTGGGGCGCCCCCGCCCTTAGGATTTGGAAGCCCCAGGGCAGTTGCGCCCCAGCCCTTAGGCTTTGGGAGCCCAAGCCCTGCGACGCCCCAGCCCTTAGGCTTTGGGAGCCCCAGTCCTGGGACGCACCAGCTTTTAGGCTTACGGAGCCCCAGGCCTGGGGCGCCACATCCCTTAGGAATTGGGCGCCCCAGGCCTAGGGCGCCCCAGCCCTTTGGCTTAGGGAGCCCCAGGTCTGGGGCGCCCCAGCCCTTAGTTTTAGGGAGCCCCAGGCCAGTTGCGCCCCAGCCCATAGGCTTTGGGAGCCCCAGGCCTGGGGGGCCCCAGCCCTTAGGCTTTGGGAGTCCCAGGCCAGGGGCGCCCCCGCTCTTAGGATTTGGGAGCCCCAGGCCACTTGCGCCCCAGCCCTTAGGCTGTGGGAGCCCAAGGCCTGCGACGCCCCAGCCCTTAGTCTTTGGGAGCCCCAGGCCTGGGACGCCCCAGCCTTTAGGCTTACGGAGCCCCAGGCCTGGGGCGCCACATCCCTTAGGAATTGGGCGCTCCAGGCCTAGGGCGCCCCAGCCCTTTGGCTTAGGGAGCCCCAGGCCTGGGGCACCCCAGCCCTTAGTTTTAGGGAGCCCTGGCCTGGGGCGCCGCAGCCCTTAGGCTTTGGCAGCCCCTGCCAGGGCGCCCCAGCCTTTAGGCTTTGGGAGCCCCTGCCTGAGGCGCCCAAGCGCTTAGGCTTTGGGAGCCCCACGCCTGGGGCGCCCCAGCCCTTAGGCTTAGGGAGCCTCAGGCCTGGGGGCACCCAGCCCTTCGACATAGGGAGCCCCAGGCCTGGGGGCACCCAGCCCTTCGACTTAGGGTGCCCCAGGCCTGGGGCGTCCCAGCCCTTAGGCTTAGGGAGCCCCAGGCCTGCGGCGCCCCAGCCCTCAGGCTTAGGGAGCCCATGGCCTGCGACGCCCCAGCCCTTCGGCTTAGGGCGCGACAGGACTAGGGCGCCCCAGCCCTTAGGCTTTGGGAGTCCCAGGCCTGGGGCGGCTCCGCCCTTAAGCATAGGGAGCCCCAGGCCTGGGGCGCCCCAGCCCTTAGGCTTAGGGAGCCTCTGGCCTGGGGCGCTACAACCCTTTGTCTTAGGGAGCCCCAGGACTGGGGCACCCCAACCCTTAGGTTTTGGGAGGCCCAGGCCTTTGGCGCCCCAGCCCTTAGGCTTTGGGTGCCCCAGGCCTGGGGCGCCCCAGCCCTTAGGCTTTGGGAGCCCCAGGCCTGGGGGCACCCAGCCCTTAGGTTTAGGGAGTCCATGGCCTGGGACGCCCCAGCCCTTCGTCTTAGGGCGCGACAGGCCTAGGGCGCCCCAGCCCTTAGGCTTTGGGAGCCCCAGGCCTGGGGTACTCCTGCCCTTCGGTTTTGGGAGTCCCAGGCCTGGGGCGCCACCTCCCTTAGGATTTGGAGCCCCAGCCCAGTTGCGCCCCAGCCCTTAGGCTTAGGGAGCCCAAGGCCTGCGACGCCCCAGCCCTTAGGCTTTGGGAGCCCCAGGCCTGGGGCGCCCCAGCCCTTTCTCTTACGGAGCCCCAGGCCTGCGGCGCCACAGCCCTTAGGCTTAGGGAACCCCAGGCTTCCGACGCCCCATCCCTTAGGCTTAGGGAGCCCATCGCCGGCGACGCCCCAGCCCTTCGGCTTAGGGCGCGACAGGACTAGGGCGCCCCAGCCCTTAGGCTTTGGGACCCACAGGCCTGGGGCACCCCAGCCCTTAGGCTTTGGGAGTCCCAGGCCTGGGGCGCCCCAGCCCTTAAGGTTAGGGAGCCCAATCCTGCGATGCCCCAGCCCTTAGGCTTTGGGAGCCCCAGGCCTGGGTCGCGCCAGCCCTTAGGTTTACGCAGCACCAGGCCTGGGGCGCCTCAGCTCTTTGGCTTTGGGCAGCCCCGGACTAGGTCGCCCCAGCCCTTCGGCTTAGAGAGCCCCAGCCTGGGGCGCCCCAGCTCTTAGGTTGATGGAGCCCCTGGCATGGGGCGCCCTAGCCCTTAGGCTTAGGGAGCCTCTGGCCTGGGGCGCCACAGCCCTTTGTCTTAGGGAGCCCCAGGACTGGGGCACCCCAGCCCTTAGGCTTTTGGAGCCCCAGGCCTGGAGCGCCCCAGCCCTTAGGCTTTGGGAATCCCAGGCCCGGGGCGCCCCCGCCCTTAGGATTTGGGAGCCCCAGGCCAGTTGCGCCCCAGCCCTTAGGCTTTGGGAGCCCAAGGCCTGCGACGCCCCAGCCCTTAGGCTTTGGGAGCCCCAGGCCTCGGACGCCCCAGCCTTTAGGCTTACGGAGCCCCAGGCCTGGGGCACCACATCCCTTAGGAATTGGGCGCCCCAGGCCTAGGGCGCCCCAGCCCTTTGGCTTAGGGAGCCCCAGGCTTGGGGCGCCCCAGCCCTTAGTTTTAGGGAGTCCCAGGCCAGTTGCGCCCCAGCCCTTAGGCTTAGGGAGCCCAAGGCCTGCGACGCCCCTGCCCTTAGGCTTTGGGAGCCCCAGGCCTGGGGCGCCCCAACCCTTAGGCTTACGGAGCCCCAGGCCTGGGGCGCCACAGCCCTTAGGCTTTGGGCGCCCCAGTCCTAGGGCGCCCCAGCCCTTTGGCTTAGGGAGCCCCAGGCCTGGGGCGCACCAGCCCTTAGTTTTAGGGAGCCCCTGGCCTGGGGCGCCGCAACCCTTAGGTTTTGGGAGCCCCAGCCGGGGCGCCCCAGCCTTTAGGCTTTGGGAGCCCCTGGCCTGGGGCGACCTGCCCTTAGGCTTAGGGAGCCCCAGGCCTGGGGCGCCCCAGCCCTTAGGCTTTGGGAGCTCCAGACCTGGGGCGCCCCAGCCTATTGGCTTAGGGAGCCTCAGGCCTGTGAAGCCCCAGCCCTTAGGCTTTGGGAGCCCCAGGCCTGTGGCACCCCAGCCCTTAGGCTTAGGGAGCCCCAGGTCTTGGGCGCCCCATCCCTAGGCTTAGGGAGCCCCAGGTTGGGGCGCTACAGCACTTAGGCTTAAGGAGGCCCAGGCTTGGGGCGCTGCAGCCTGTAGGATTTGGGAGCTCCAACCCTGGGGCACCCCAGCCCTTATGTTTGGGAGCCCCAGGCCTGGGGTAGCCCCGCCCTTAGGCATAAGGAGCCCCAGGCTGGGGCGCCCCAGCCCCTAGGCTTAGGGAGCCTCTGGCCTGGGGCGCCACAGCCCTTTGTCTTAGGTAGCCCCAGGCCTGGGGCGCCCCAGGACTGGGGCACCCCAGCCCTTAGGTTTTGGGAGCCCCAGGCCTGGGGCGCCCCAGCACTTAGGCTTTGGGAGTCCCAAGCCTGGGGCGCCCCCGCCCTTAGGATTTGGGAGCCCCAGGCCAGTTGCGCCCCAGCCCTTAGGCTTTGGGAGCCCAAGGTCTGCGACGCCCCAGCCCTTAGGCTTTGGGAGCCCCAGGACTGGGACGCCCCAGCCTTTAGGCTTACGGAGCCCCAGGCCTGGGGCGCCACATCCCTTAGGAATTGGGCGCCCCAGGCCTAGGGCGCCCCAGCCCTTTGGCTTAGGGTGCCCCAGGCCTGGGGCGCCCCAGCCCTTCGACTTATGGTGCCCCAGGCCTGGGGCGTCCCAGCCCTTAGGCTTAGGGAGCCCCAGGCCTGCGGCGCACCAGCCCTTAGGCTTGGGGAGCCCATGGCCTGCGACGCCCCAGCCCTTCGGCATAGGGCGCGACAGGACTAGGGCGCCCCAGCCCTTAGGCTTTGGGAGTCCCAGGCCTGGGGTGCCCCAGCCCTTAGGCTTTGGGAGTCCCAGGCCTGGGGCGCCCCAGCCCTTAGGCTTTGGGAGCCCCAGGTCTTAGGCTTCCCCGCTCTTAGGATTGGGGAGCCCCAGGCCTGGGGCCCCCCAGACCTTAGGCTTAGGGAGCCCAATCCTGCGATGCCCCAGCCCTTAGGCTTTGGGAGCCCCAGGCCTGGGGCGCGCCAGCCCTTAGGCTTACGCAGCACCAGGCCTGGGGCGCCTCAGCTCTTAGGCTTTGGGCAGCCCCGGACTAGGTCGCCCCAGCCCTTCGGCTTAGAGAGCCCCAGCCTGGGGCGCCCCAGCTCTTAGAGTTAGGGAGCCCCTGGCCTGTGGCCCCCAGCCCTTTGGCTTTGGGAGCCCCAGGCTGGGGCGCCCCAGCCATTAGGCTTTGGGAGCCCCAGGCCTGGGGCGCCCCAGCTCTTAGGTTTGGGAACCCCAGGCCTGGAGCGCTCCAGCAATTATACTTTGGGAGCCCCAGGCCTGGGGCGCCACAGCTCTTAGGATTTGGGAGCCCCAGGCTGGGGCGCCCCAGGCCATAGCTTTTGGGAGCCCCAGGCCTGTGGCGCCCAGCCCTTAGGCTTAGGGAGCCCCAGGCCTGTGGGGACCCAGCCCTTCGGCTTAGGGAGCCCCAGGTCTGGGGCGTCCTAGCCCTTAGGCTTAGGGAGCTCCAGGCCTGGGACGCCACAGCCCTTAGGCTTAGGGAGCCCATGGCTGGGACACCCCAGCTCTTCGGCATCGGGAGCCCGAGCCTGGGGCGCCCCAGCCGTTAGGCTTTGGGTGTCCCAGACCTGGGGGGCCCAACCCTTAGATTTTGGGAGCCCCAGGCCTGGTACGCCCCTGCCCTTAGGCTTAGGGACCCCCAAACCTGGGGCGCCAAAGCGCTTAGGCTTTGGGAGCCCCAGGCCTGAAGCGCCCCAGCCCTTAGGCTTAGGTAGCCCCAGTCTTGGGGTGCCCCAGCAATGCTTACCTGATAGTACCACCAATGATTAGAAAGGAAAAGAGCCTCTCTCTAATAGAATTCCTGAGCTTCTAGATAAAACTACAGCTGTCATCAGGAAGCCTGCGTGAAACTCAAAAGGAAACAACACTGAAAGGAAAAGGTTCAAACTCTGATGGTATCAACTGAGTGCCAGAACCCAGCTATTCCTGATGCTCTGTCCCCAGACTTACAAATTCTATAAACCTAACCATTAATTCCTTCTCCCGCTCCTTCCCTTCTTACGCCCCAAGGTACTTTGACTTAGCTTTGAAGGCACTCACAACTTCAGGGGTTCTGCCTTGCACAGGTGTCTGCTTGCTTCCAGTTCAGTCCTGACATTGTCCCTATCTTTAGCCATGTTAGGCTTGCATACTAGAGCTTTCCTTTGCTTGTCTCCCTATTGTTCTTGTCCTATGAAGTCTGTGGCTTTATCTTTAAGTCTAAGTCCTGCTCTTCCGCTTTCTTAGAAATCTGTCTCTGTATCTTGGCTCGTGGCAGGTTGTGTCCTTCAAAGATGACTGTCCTAATGTTGCACATCGCACATTCTCTTGTTACAAGATGAGTTTGTGTTCATTTTTCCAGAAACAGAGCCTGCTTTCCCTTTTCCTTGCATCTTGGCAGGCCTTTGACTATGGCAGAAGTGTTGCTCTGTGACTTCCACCTGGTCGTATTGGGTTGTTCACCATTTGGACCCTGTCAGGATATTGCAAGGAAGACCAAGCCAAATGAAAATGTCACATATAGGGTTCTTCTTGAGCTCCAACCAATAGAAGTATCAGTTGTGTGAGGGAGTGAGTCTTAAGAGAGCTGCAGCCTCTGTCCTTTGAGCTACCCCAGCTAATGCTTGATGAAGCCAAAACTAGTGTCCTCACTGAGCTCTGCCCAGATTGCAGATTTGTGAGCAAAATTGATGTTATCATTACTTTAAGATGTTATTTGTGGGGATACTTTCTGTTAGCAGCAGATCATCAGTATACTGCCTAATCAGACTGCATTGCCAGTTTTACTCTCTCTCTCCATATATATATATATATATATATATAGATAGATAGATAGATAGATAGATAGATAGATAGATAGATATAGATAGATAGATAAATATAGATAGAGATAGAGATAGATAGAGAGAGATAGAGATAGAGAGAGAGATAGAGAGAGATAGAGAGATAGAGAGATATAGAGATATAGAAATAGAGATATAGAGATATATAGATATAGATATCCTCCTCTCATCTGTCAGTTGGTTGTACTATAATGTTTTGTGTATTGTTATGATGCTGGAAGCTCTGTTCCCAGAATTTCAAATACCATCAGGATTGCCCATGGTGGACAGGTTTCAGTGAAGCTTCTAGTCTAAGACAGACAAGGAAGAGGGGCCTGACCGTCCACTTCCAAAAATTACTGAAAGAAACCTTATGGATCACAAGAGAACACTGACTGACTAATGTGTTTTGGACACACTATCAGTGGACAATTGCTAGAGGAAGACATCATATTTGATGAAATAGAGGGACAGGGAAGATCCTTGTTGAGGCAGATTGACCTAATCGCTGCAACAATGGACTTCAACATTCAGGAATGTGTGACAATGGTGCCAGATAAGACAGCACTCCATTCCATTTCATATAAGGTCTCCATGGATCACAGTAGACTTGATGGCACTCTCTATATGTTTGTCTTCAGTGACTTCCCATAGGGCTGCTCTGCCTGGCAGCCTCTATTCTTCATGCTTCCAAATGGGGAGCACAACAGGTCCATAGTCACTGATATTCCCCTCAATCCCCAGGTAAAGTAAGGAGGCATGAAGCTAACTAGGTTGTTCTCTTTGCCTTGTCTCTCTTCCTTTTCTCCTCCTCCAACAGGGCTAGAGGGAGTAAATACTTACCTTGCAGTCTAGAAGAGAATTTCTTCCACACCAAAATCTTCTCCTTCCTCAAAAGGCACATACATGCCTTTCTCCTTGTTTTGAATTAAAATGGCAGATGGGATGGTAGGAAAGAAAATGAACTAGTCTAACAGAATGGCCAAACAGATTTACCTTCCACATAAGAATGCAAATAACTCCTCAATCTTGTTATAGTGTCATGATATGATGAGCTCCATCAAAGCAGAGTAGAACACCACGGAGGTCAGACCAGAAAGACCATATTGAGTTGATTTTGTATGAGAGATTCTAGTTGCTAATTATACTTTTCATAACAGACAGATGGCAGGTATAGAAGCCCAGACTTAAAATGTCTTTATCTAATTGCCTGCCTAAATATATATTTGCAATATGGTCTTCAAAGGGAATACTTTCTTTACCTTAAATTCCATTTCTTTTTCCGCTCTTTTATGTAATTTTATTTAAGTATCATTGATGTACAATAGACCATAGTGTGTTTTGCTCTTTGAGGTTTTTAAAAAGAATCATTTTATTGGGGGTTCCTACAACTCTTAGTACAATCTATACATAAATCCACTGTGTACATTTGTTGCCATCATCATTCTCAAAACATTTGCTTTCTACTTGAGCCTTTTGTAGTAGCTGCTCATTTCCCTTCCTTCCCACTCCCCCTCCCTCATGGACCCTTGATAATTTATAAATTATTATTCTGTCCTATCTTACACTGTCCGACATCTACCTTCACCCACTTTTTTGTTGTCCCTCCCTCATGGAGGAGGTTATATGGAGATCCTTGTAATCAGATCCCTCTTTCTACCCCACCTTTCCTCCACCCTCCTGTTATTGCTACTCTCAGCACTGGTCCTGAAGGGGTCATCTGTCCTGGTTTTCCTGTGTTTCCAGTTCCTATATGGACCAGTGTATATTCTCTGGTCTAGCCAGGTTTGTAAGGTAGTATTGGGATCATGATAGTGGGCGCGGTAGCATTTAGGAACGAGAGGAAAGTTATATGTTTCACCGTTGCTACACTGCATCCTAACTGGCTCATCTCCTCCCAGCGACCCTTCTGTAAGGGGTTGTCCCGTTGCCTACAGATAGATCTTAGATCTCCTAACTGTACCCCCCTTCATTCACAATGATATGATTTTTTTGTTCTTTGATGCCTGAAACCTGATCCCTTCTACATCTTGTGATCACACAGGCTGGTGTGCTTCTTTTATGGGCGCTTTATTGCTTCTGAGTTAGATGGCCACTTGTGAACCTTCTAGTCTTTAAAACCCTAGACTCTTTATCTTTTGATACCTAGGCTCCATAAGCTTTCTTCACCTCATTTGTTTATAGACCCACTTTTTGTCTTGAGTGATTGTGTCGGGAAGGTGACCATCATGGAATACCAGTTCCTTAAATTCCATATCTATAGGCTTAAGTCTTACCCACAGGAAGCCTATTTTTATTTTATCCCTGGAACAAAATCTTGCAATAATTTTCTCTTTTTGGGTAAGTCCATCCTGAATCACTTATCCTTTAACATTTACAAGAATTTATCTGTAACCAACCCCATTTACATAGTCTCATTCATGCTATTTCCACAATAATTGCTAATAACCCTATTTTTTAGAATCGGAAGAAAGCATCAGCATCAATATCCCATTGACACTGAGTTGATTTCAACTCATGGGTACCCTATAGGACAGAATAGTATTGCCTCATAGGTTTCCAAGGCTGAAAAAAAATCTATTTATTGTGAGATGGGTGAAGGTTTACAGAATACATCTGTTTTCCATGTGACAGTTCACACATATTTTGCTTCATGATATTGACTGCAGTCTGCTCAACGTAATATCACTTATCGCACTTCCTCCTTGTATTTCCTGTTTCCATTCCCCCTTCTTTCCTGACCCTTCTGAACTTTATCTTTGAATAAATTATATCCTTTTGATTCAAATAGTTGATTAGTGTTACTTTTTACCTTATAGATCTACCTATTGTTTGGCTGAAGATTGAGCCAAGGGAGTGAGTTCAGTTCCAGATCTGAAGGTGCCTAAGGACAACAGTCTTGTAGGTTCCAAGAATCTCTCTCTGAGCAATACCCCTAAACTTTTAAAATAAGTTTAAACTTTGTTGCACATATTTCTCCTATTCTATCCCAAAATTCCAAAGCAAATTCATTATCATTGTGTTGAAGCTGACTCATAGAGACCCTACAAGATAGAATAGAACTTCACCCTTTCATTTTCCAAGGCTTAAATCTTTACCAGAGCAGACAAACTCATATTTCTCACATGGACCAACTGATAGGTTAGAACCACTTACTTTGTGGTTAGGAGCACAATGAGGAGTCCACTCTGCCATTAGAGCTCGTTAAGAATGCTATCCAGGATTCCCTAATGCTATCCCTCTCAGATCAGTTGGTAGTGGTAATAAATGTAAATCTTAAGGGGGTCAGACTTCCACATCGTAACTCTTCCTTGGGGAAGATGGGGGGTTTGAACTGCTGATTGATTAGCCCTTAAGTGCTTAATTACTGCCTCACCAGGGTTCTCCTTAACATCAGAACAGTGGACACTTATTGGTTTTTCTTGCTGGTCTCTGTTCCCTAAAAATTGCACTTCATCCACAGGGTTTTCTTCCACAACACACAGCTGCTAGTGTTTTTGGTTTTTTTCTCCACATGACTTCACCTTCCTGGTCAAAGCTGATTTGTCCAGTGCTAAACACACAATGAAAACATAGCCATATTTGCACACTACAAAATTTGAAGTGAGACAGCAAACTATTTGTTGAGTTTTTTGAATGACAGAAGTCTAAAAGGAAGTGTTATGATACAGGAAACAGTGAGTTTTGATGTCCAGGATCTATGCTGGGGACCCGGTTGGCACTCCGAATGACTATTCAAAGTGATGGTATGAATTCTCCTCTTCCATGACCTACACATATAATAGATATAACCACTAAGTCCATGATTTGACAAATGTCTTGTGTGATTGAGTTTTGGTTCCCCATAGGATTAGATCCTGAGACAAAGGTTTTAATTAAGCCATTTTTGGGGGAGATATCAATAAGGAAATGGGAAACAGAAAAGGGAAAGAAGGCAGCCAATGAAAAGTACATTATCAAACAATTTAAAATTGTGAGCAACTGGAGGTTAATCTACTGGAGACACTGTAGAAAATCCACTAGTTATTCTGCCCAGAATGTGAGGGAGTGTGGCTATTTGTCCAACAACTCCTATGGGTCATTGGTTAAGGGTTACTGCAGGAAGCAAGAATTAACTCCACAACCTCCTAAGCCATGCATTCTCAGGTACAGTGGTCTACAGAAACTAGAGAAAGCAGGAAGAGAGATGTGCTGGCCATTCGGAATTAGGCTAGCATGCCAAGTTGTCAGACATGTCAGGTTCTTGCACTATCATAACTTGTGAGATATACCACTGGTATTTCAAACACAAGCATAGTTACCCGTGGTGGAATATTTTCAGAAAAGCTTACAAGCTAAATAGACTAGAAAGAATAACCTGCCAATCTACATCTGATAAAAATAGTGGTGTTTGTGGAGCACATTGATAGCAGTGGAATATTTTTTCATATAGTGCAGGATGATGAACCCCTCAAGTTGGAAGACACTCAAAATATAATTGGGGAAGAGCTGTCTCCTCAAAGTAGAGTTGACCTTAGTGATATAAAGTTTTCAGGACCTATATTTGTTGATGTGGCAATGACTCAAAATGAGAAGAAACAGCAGTACTGCAATAACCACTAACAAGAAGATGGGATGCATGAAATATGGATCTAGAAAAATTGGAAGCCATGAAAAAATGGAACACATAAAGATCAAACACTCTAGGTGTTATTGAACTGAAATAGACTGGCATTGGCCATTTTGAATGTCATAATAATATGGTTTACATACCAGAGTAACAAATTTGAAAGGAATGGATGACTTTCATGTTAAAAAAGAGAATGTTTCAACATCGATTCCAATGTTCACCATTGTTAGGTGTAGGATATATTACACCTACAAGGATGAATAATTAATAAAGTTATTATTCAAATTGACACACCAACCACTAATGCTAACAATAAAGCCATTGAGGATTTTTACCAACCTTTTCAGTCTGAAATTGATGAAACATGCAATCAAGATTACTGATGACTTGAATGCAAAAATTGGAAACTAAGGAGGAGGATCACTAGTTAGAAAATATGGCCATGGGGATGGAAGCCACATGGGAGATCTCATGACAGAATATTCCAATGAGGATGGCTTATTGATTGAACATTTATTTTTCAGTGATGTAAACAGTAACCATAGACATGGATCATGTATATTGGATAGAAATACACAGGAATTAAATCAACTACATCTGTTGAAATAAACTACTATATATACTCGAGTATAACCCAAGGCAACTAATTTTACCCCCCAAAGCTGGGGTGCTTTTTCAGCACAAAAAATTGTGCTGAAAAAAACTCGGCTTATACTCAAGTATTTACGGTATAAAGAAGTTCAATATCATCAGTCACGAGACTGGAGACCAACTGTGGAACAAACCATCAATGGCAAATTCAACTCGAATTCAAATAAAATTAAAACAAGTCCCCAAGAGTCAAAGTATGAATTTGAGTATATCTCATCTAAATTAGAGGATACTTCAAGAAGAAAGTTGACACATTGAACACAAATCACCTGAGATGATACAAGTTCTGCAATAATATCAAGAACATCATAAATAAAGAAATTCAAAGATAATTAAAAAGATAGAAACTAAAGAAAAGACAAAATGGATGTCACGTTGAATGTGGAGTAGCTGAAGCCAATGAAAGAAATGATGAAGTACGAAAAAGAGAGAGAGAGAAATATAGAAATAATTGATGAAGTAAAGACGCTGAATAAAGAAGCTGAACATAAAATTTCAAAGGGGAATTCAAAAAGATGGAATGAAGAATTATATGAAAAGGTGCAAAGACCTGGAATTAGGACAGCAAAAATGAAAAGCATGTGCATTTCACTAGCTGAAAAAATTGAAGAGAAATTCAAAATACAGAATTACACAGATAGCATCAAAAGAAGATGAAAGGGATTCACTGACCACATGAAGCCCAGGCTCCACAGCGCTGAGTCCAGAAGACCAAGATAGCATAGGGTTCTCACTGCAGATTGCTCTGAGAGTACTCACAGTAGTAGGCCCTGGATCAACTTGGGAAAATGTAGAACTCAAAATAAGAAGACTAACCTTAGGATATGATAGGCACTAGTGGAATTCCCATTTGACACCTGACCTCACTTCCATGGCTCAACTTTCAGCCCCCAAATAGGAGACCTATACTGTCAACGATGTACAATTCAGAGCCCAGCATTTGTCAGGGAGTTACTCAGAAGGCAGGAAGGAATGGGAACGAAAGACCAATGGAAATGGAAAACAAAGGGAGGGAATAGGAAAAGTAGTATTGCATTGTAGGTATTGCAATCAATATCGCAAAACATTGCATGAATTGTAAGGAAAATCAATTTACTCTGTATATTTTCCTTCATATCACAATCAAAACAGTGTAAAAAGAAATAAATCATATGACCGAGTACACTGGTAGATCTTGCTGAAGACCAATTTCCAGTGTTAAAAGATGTCACTTTGAGGAATAAGGCACAGCTGAGCCCTAGTGGTATAGTGGTTGCAAACATAATGCGTCAGAACCAACCCAGTTGGGTTGCTCAACACAAGATCAGCAATTCTGCTCCCATACAAAGTTCCAGTATTGGAAACCCACAGGGATATCTCTCCCCTGTCCTATAGAGTTGCTAAGGGTTGGAATCAACTTGATGGCAGTGAACTGGATGTAAGCCAGGCTGACTAGAGACACAAATCAAGTGCCACTCATATATGTGCAATAAATAGTTTTCTATCAAGAAGTCATTATAGTATTTCTATTTCAAGGAAATATCCCAGGCCAGTCCAACTCAAGTCCATAAGTCCAACACTAGCCCATAAGTTCCTTTCCAACTTACGCAGTTACATGCAATGATGCAGAATGCAGGGATGTCAAAGGCCAGTGATTGTAATGTCGTGTGGACCCAAGGTCGATGGAAGCATGGCAAGACTCTGGCAGCTCTCAACGTGGGCAGGAAGCAGTCAGGTGAATGCAAAAAGAAGGGGAGGTTCCCAGGGCCCTCCTTATGAGAAGGCCATGGCCACAAAGAGGCACCATCAGGCTATGGTGTGATTGACAGATTGGATACCAACCTTACACTTTTACATATCTTCAAACTGACATAAAATTATATAACTATCATACTATGGTACTTTCAATCACCTCATATGTACTTGAAAATGGACAATAATTATGAAAGGTAAAATAAAAGTTGATGTCTTTGAATTATGATGCTGGTGCAGAATACTGAATTTTCCATGGACTTTTAGAAGAAGGAGCAAATCTTTCTTGGCGGAAGTAGAGCCGGAATGCTTCCTAGACGTGAGAATGGCAAGACATCATATCACATACTTTGGACATGTTAACAGCTGAGCATAGTCCCTAGAGAAGGATATCATACTTTGTAAAGTGGAGTGGTGAAAAAAAGAAGAAGGTCCTCAATGGGATGAATTGGCATACTGGCTGCAAAAACGGTCTCCAACATTAACTGTGAGGAAACAGGCTGTGGGTGCTATGAGTTAGAGCCAAATTAACAGTGTCTAACAATGACAACTCCCCTCCCCCGCCCCATCTGTCAATTTGCTGCACTGTGGTAGCTTGTGCTTTGCTGTAATGCTGGGAGTTAGTCCACTAGTACTTCAAATACCAGGCAGGATCACCCACGGTGAACAGATTTCAACACAGCTTCCAGACTAAGAACTGACAGGACGACAAAACAATCAGTTCACTTCTGAGGGATTCACCATTGAAAACTTTCTGCATAGCAGTAAAATATTGTCTGATATAATGCCAGAAAATGAGCCCCTCAGATTGCAAAACAATCAAAATATCACCGAGAAAGAGAGCTTCCTCCAAGTAGGGTCCACCTTAATGATAACTCAAAACCTCACAACAGGAGCTGTAGATAACATCATAATAAATGGAGAAAATATTGAAGTTATCAAGGATTTCGTCTTGCTTAGATTCACAACTAATGCTCATGGAAACAACAATCAAGAAACCAAATAACATATTGCATTAGGCAAATCTACTGCACATAACCACTTTAAAGTACTGAAGATCAAGAATTTCACTTAGGATTAATGAATGTGAAATTTGAACATTGAATGAGAACGACTGAAGGAGAACTGGTGCATTTGAATTAAGGTACTGACAAAAAAATTCTGGAAGTACCATGGGTGGAGAGAAGAATAAACAAATCTGTCTGAGAAGAAGTGCAGCTAAATGTTCCTTGGCAGATAGGATGGCGAGACTTCATCTCCTGTACTTTGCAGAGGTTATCAGGACAGCCCAGTCCCTGGAGGAATATCATACACATTACAGTGGAGGGGTTGCAAAAAGAGGAAGACACCCGATCAAATGGATCGAGACAATTCCTACAACAATGGGCTCAAACATAACAAAATTTTTGAGTATGGGGCACGACCAGGCAATGTTTCATTCTGTTGTGTAGGCATTATTATGAGACAGAACTGACTTGAAGGCATCTAGCAACAAAGTGTACTAAAGCTTTCTGGCACCTTCATTTGCTGATGGATTATAATTCAAAATGAGAAAAATCATTGCAACCATTCATTAATAATCAGAACATGAATCGTGCAAATTAAGAATCTAGGAAAATTGGAAATCATAAAAAATGGAATCTGACCTATAAAGATCAGTATCCTAGGCATTGGTGAGTTGAAATAGTCCCTTTGAATCTTAAAATGATAAGAATGAGTATGCTGACAATGACAAATTCAAAAGAATGTCTCTTTCATCCTCAAAAAGAGCATTTCTAGATCTATCTTGAAATGCAATGCTGCCTGTGACAGAATAATATCTATCTTCACACATAAGGAAGGCCGGTTAATAGAACCATTATTGAAATTTTCTCACAAACCACTAAAGCCAATGAAGAATTGTACCAACTTCTTTAGTCTGAAATTGATCACACATGTACTGAAAATGCATTAATAATTGCTGACAATTGGAATGCACACATGGAAACAAAAAGGAAGAAAGAGTAATTAGAAACTATGGCTTTGGGGATCGAAAAGAAGCTGAAGAATGCATGAAAGAATTCTACAAGAGCAATAACTTCCTCATTGCAAACAGCTTTATTCAACAACAGGAGCGGCATATATACATGTGGAATACACAGGAATGGAATTGATTAAATCTGTGGGAAGACAGGATAGAGAAGCTCAACATCATTGAGACAAAATAAGACCGGAGGCCAACTATGTAACAGACTATCAATTACTAATATGCAAGTTCAAGTCAAACCTAAAGAAAATTAAAATAAGAACGCAAAAGAGCCCAAATACAGCCTACATTAAATCTGTGGTCGGCTGGGGTTTCTAGAGAAACAAACCAGTGATACTGATACATGTAGAAGAAGGAAATTTATATCAATAAAGAATTTTACATTAAGAAGTCCACACAACAAGAAACCCCAGTCCAACTCCAGCCCATAAATCAGATGCAAACTAGAGGCCCTTCCAGACTCATGAAGCTGTTGGAGGAATAGCCCAAGAAACAGGAAAACCACAGGTTGGTGGAGGCAGAGTTGGGAGAATCCAAAGTCAACAGGCAGTTGGAAGACCACAGACAGCTCTTAGGGTCAGCAGGTCTCATGGTGATTGCCATCCCAAGAAGCCAGACGTAGGGTCCAGGGTCTTTTCATCTGGAAGAAAAAGAGTGAGCCCATTCTCCACAGTCTACTTATAGCTATGAAATAGGTCACACCCCCAAGGAGACTGTGACCTGCACCTTCTGAAGATCCTGGTCAAGCTAAATTGACACCAAACCATACTCTCACAATATCTCACCTGAATTTAGAGCCTATCTCAAGAATGGTTTGGACATATTGAACATTAATGATCAGCTACCAGAAGACTTGTGAAATAGCATCAAGGTCATCAAACTTTTTTTTTGTCATGTCAACTGGGGCTATTTGTTTATTTATCATAAATTATTTTATTGGGGGCTCCTCAAAAAGATCATTAATAATACAGGAAAGAAAGAAAATACTACAGTGGATATCAGAGGAGACTGTGAAACTTGCTCTTGAACCTAAAGCAGCTAAAGCAAATGGAAGAAATGATGAAGTAAAAGAGTTGAACAGAAAAATTTGAAAGGCCAGCTTGAGAAGATAAAGTAAAGAATTATATTGTAACGTGTAAAGACCTGGAATTAGGAAAGCAAAAGGAATGAGTACAGTCAGCATATCATAAATTGAAAGAACAGAAGAAAAAATCCAAGCCTTGGATTAAAATGTTGAAGGATTATTTATCAAGCTATTGAATGATGCAGGGAGAATCCTAAGACTATGGAAGGAGTATACAGAGTCTCTGTACCCAAGAATTAGTTGAGGTTCTACTAGTTCAAAAGGCCAAGATGAAGTTGAAGCTGCAATGTAAGCATTAGTGAAAAGCAAGGAAGGATAGGAATGGAAATATTTCAACACGCTCATGCAGTGATAGTCCATGTCAAGAAATTTGGAAGATAGCTATCTGGCCAACCAACTGGAAGTGATTAATATTTGTGTCCATTCTAAAGAAATATGATGCAACAAAATCTGCAAATTAATGTAAAATAACATTAATATGACATGCAAGTACAATTTTATTGAAGATAACTTTAAAAGTAGTTATAGCAATATGTCAACAGGAAGCTGCCAGAAATCCAGGCTGTATTAAAAGAGGGCATGAGGCAAGGTATATCAATGCTGATTTCAGATGGACCTTGGCTGAAAACAGAGGATACAAGGAAAATGTTTACTTATGTACTATTGACTATGCAGAGGATTTTACTGTGTATCATAACAAACTTTGGGTAGCATATGAATACATATGAGAACAATGGGAATTCCCGTACATTTAATTGTGCTCCTGTGGTACCTGTACATAAAGCAACAGGAAGTGGTTCGAATAGAACAAGGGGATAGTGCGTGGTTTAAAATCAGGAGAGTGTGTGTTGTGGTTATATCCTTTCACCATATGTGTTAGACAGGGTTCTCTAGAGAAACAAAACCAGGACATTTATGATTTGATAGATAGATAGAACACGAAGGAATATAACAGCTAATTAGTCCACATAGCAGTACAGAGGACTCAGTTTAACTCACTTCCATGCAACAGTAAATATGGCAGTACAGCCAGGCAGCAAACTGCAGAACTAGGTAAGGCAGCCACACACTGGTCTGATCACCAGAGAGCAACTGAGAGATAGGTGTGGCTTGCTGAGCCATTTATCTCTTTGCCCACGAATCAAACTGCGAACTTATTAATCCCACATGTTCTTATTGGCCAGGTTGGCACTATAAACCTACCTATCTATCACACTATACTTATTCAAATAATCTGAGAAGCTGCTCTGTATGAGGAAGTTGAGGCATCTGAATTGGAGGAAGAATCATTAACAACCTGTGTTATGCAGATGACCCAATCTTGCTGGCTGAAAGTCAATAGGCCTTGAAGTACTTAATGATAAAGCTCATATAAATTAGTCTTCAACACTAAGAATACAAATGTCTTCTCAACTTGACAAATATAAACCCACAACATCATTACAAATAGAGAAACGTAGCTAAACTCTATTTTACTTGGACCCACAATCAATACTCACAGAAGCAGCAGTCAATAAATCAACGTATTTCATTGGAAAAATCTGTTGTAAAAGACCTCTTTAAAATGTGAAAGAGCAAATGTTTTACTCTGGGGATTAGCAAGTTATGCCTGCTTTTAGCCTTGATATTTTTAATCACCTTAGATGCATGTGAAAGGAGTCTTAATTTCAGTGTCTGGTATGGGTTGAATGACTCACAGCAAGGTTGGTGGTTCAACCCACTTGCTGCTCCACAGAAGAAAGAGGAAGCTATTTGACCCTGTAAAGATTTACAGCCTTGGAAACCCTATATGGTCACTATGAATAACAATAGACTTGATGGTAATGTTTGGCATATGCATGTGAAAGATGGACCATAATTAAGGAAGACTGAAGAAAATATGATGCTTTTAAAATATGATGTTGCAAATAATATTGAATATACCACGAATGCCCAGCAGAACAAAGAGGTCTGTCCCAGAAGAAGTACAGCCAGAATGTGTTTTAGAAGTGAGGATGGTAAAACTTTATTTCATATACTTTGAACATGGTATCAGGAGAAATTAGTCCCTAGAAAAGGACAAAATACTTGGTAGAGCATCATCAAAAAACAGGTAAACCCAGAATGAGATGGATCAACACAGTGGCTGTAACAATAGGCTAAAATATGACCATTGTGAGGATGTCACAGGACTAGAAAGGCTTTTATTCTATTGTGCATAGGGTCACTATAAGTGGCAGTGCGTGAGTTTTTGTTGATTAACAACACTGGGATATGAGCAATGTCCCCATGGCATATGCTAAACTGTCACCATGCTGGACACAGTTGATCTTTGTGGCTTTAGAGGGTAATTATTTGGAGGGTTATGATTCCACTGAATTTTTTTCTGTGTATTCAAACTATTCCATCCTAAGATTCCACAGATCTATCCAAACCAAGCTCACTGCCATTGAATCAATGATAACTCATATCAACCCTACAGGACATGGGTAAAATTGTACCTGTGAGGTTCTGAGACTGTACCTCTTTACAGAGTAGAGTCCCATCTTTCTCCCGAAGAACAGCCGGTGATTTTAAAATACCGACCGTGCAATTAGCAGCCCAATGTGTAACCAAGAACTATTCAGGGAAGCTAGAGGGAGAGCATGAAAAGAAATGAGTAGTTGAGGTGGTTGGATGCACATCCATCCCTTTGTTCTACTCTCTGTGACTTTTTCTGAGTTCATTCAAAATGTAAATTAAGACACAAAATAGAATTCTACCCAACCCTGCTATATGCCTAAACAGTATCCATTTTTCTCATTCTTACTACTAATAGAAGCTCAATTTTGTTTAGGGTGATAATGTACCTACTTAAATCGCTCACTCCTAGGCTGCCTTGCAGCTATGCATAAGCATTTGACCCAGTTTGGGCCAAATATGTGTAGGTGAAAGATACTGAGTAGGACTCCCAAGAAAGTTTTTGTTGTTGTTTAAGGCAAAACACTTGTCTGGCATAACCCATTTCATTTTTGTCCTTGGCTCTTCTGCTGTCATGCTCCCTAGTCAGAATATTGAAAGATGGGAGAGTCACATAGGTTACATGAGTTTGGCAGACCAAAAAGCATGCATTCTCCTATATCCAAGATGAGTCCCTGAGCAAATACGCCAGACCTAGGCTACCTATTTCAAGACTTACTATTGTATAAGACAAACCCCTGTGTGGTGCAAAGGGTTAACACAATTCACTGCTAAGCCAAAGATGCCTTGGAAGAAAAACCTGGCAATCTACATTTAAAAATTCAGCCCTTGAAAACTTCATTGAGCACAGTTCTACCCTGAATCATATGGGGGTAACTGTAAATCAGAATCAATTCAGTGGCAACTGGTTTGGTATTTTTGGTGTTAATATAAGAAAAATGAAGCTTTTGTGATTAGACCACTAGAGTCGGTTTGTTTTTTTTCCCATGTAGCCAGATGCAATTTGGACTGATAGAGAAATAATTAAAAGAATGTAGAGTTAAGTAAGCGTAATGATTATGGAACTAATAATTTAGCAATGGGCTGCTAACCACAAGGTCAGTAGTTCAAATGCACCAGTCACTCAGGGGGAGAAAAGTGAAGCTCTCTGCTTCTGTAAAGGTTTACAGTCTTGGAAGCCCTATATGGGGTTGCTATAAGTTGTAATCAACTTGATAGCATTTTATTTGTTTGAGTTTGGTGACTAGTATGTAAGCTTTGAGGGGGTAGTATTAGACACTTTGAATACTATTCTTAGCACTATAGGTATTATGACTTTGGCAAATGGATAAACGAACAAAAGCGATATTCATTTTGTGTTTTCTGTAGTTTGCCTTATTCTTCCAAGAAGATTGCTCAAGTGTTAAGACCCAGTCTTCTCAGGCATACTTGAATAAAAGAATAACTGATAGACACAGACTTGAACCCTTGCCTGTGTGATCATTGGTGTGTCACTGTTTTTCAATCCATTTCTCATCTGTGAACTGGGGATTACACACGTAGGCCACAGGGTTCTTTTGGAGATTCAGCGTAATATGTGTGTCTTTGATTGAGTCCCCTTGCATGCCGAGCTTATTCCTCAGGCCTGGGTGCAGGGAGGCTATTTGAGATCTGATGGCAGGGAGTGGGAATAGGAAAGCGGACTCAAGACTGAGTTAGGGGGAGAAGCAATCACAATGGGAACGGGGTGTTGAGGCTTTTAATGTAGGATACAGGGTCTTGATTCCCCCAGGACTTCTGAGCAACATGGGTTCTGTCCTAGAATTGTCTACCAGAAACAGGAGGCTGGGCTCTTCTTCGCCTGTAGTGGTGTTGAGCATTCCTCCTAGTAAGGTGACCTCTCCTACCTTCCTGGGTTTGGCTTTCCATGCCTTTGAAAAGGCTTCGAGGCAGAAGGACATGGAGAGCTGCGTGCTGCACAGTTGTGATAAGACACCATTTCAGCAGGAGCCTGCACTTACATAGAGCCGTTCGCCACTGCTATGATGGATATCAGGAGGAGCCCTGGAAGTGCAGTGGTTACAAGTTGGTTTGCTAACTTCAAGGTCAGCAGTTCAAAACTACTAGCTCCAAGGAAAAAAGATGGGGTTTTCTACTCCAATAAAGAGTTGTAGTGTTTGAAACTCGCAGGGGGCAATTGTACACTGCCACACAGAATCGCTATGAGTCGGTATTGACTGGAAGGCAGTGAGATGGTGTCGGAGATGGGTCAAAGGAATGTAGCATGGCAACCCTAAGAATCTGCTACAGAACCATAAAGTGCCTGGGATAGATGAGTTTATTGTGCTTGGCTTTTTAAAACCATCAAACGGGCAACAGTTAGAAAGTCAAACATACCAAGTGTCATTGGAGATCCGGGGAAAGCAGAGAAACACTGCTAATGATGCAGGTTTGCTGCACAGCAATCTGGCAGAGCTTAGTGAAAGTCCATTGAATGGAGCCTAGGACCTAGTGAGCCCCTCCTGGGCGTACAACCAAAGAAGCGCAGTCACTGAGTTGACTTTCATTCCTCGTGACCCTATCAAACAAAGCTGAATGGTCCCATGATGTTTTCAAGGCTTCTATTGGGAAGTAGACAGCCATGCCTTTATCCCACAGTGTGTGGAAGACGGCTTCAAACTACTGACCTTTGGGTTAGCAGCCAAGCACTTAATATCTCCCCCATCAAATCTCTCTCCTGGATGTATAAAAGCAAACAAAACCCCAGTTGATTCTTCCTCATTAGCAACCCTACAAGGCACAGTAGAATTGCTGCTTTAGGTTAACAAAACTAAATTCTTACGACAGCAGACAGCCTCTCTTTGCTCCATGGAATAGGTGGTGGGTTGGTACTGCTCACCTTGGGGTTAGCAGCCCAACACATATTTCCTGGGTATATAGGCCAAGCTATTTATCCAATTCACAGGGCCCTTGGGACATTTTTACAAGAATGGTCACCACACTGATACCTGCAGTAGAGAAGAGTTGGAGCCGAATTGGATGCCAATCAACAGACAACTGAAGAAGGAAACAAAAGAAAGATGATGATTGCTCATGACCAAGTGGCACGCAGCAGCACATACAATTGATATGCAGCATGACAATAACTCTTAATGACATTGCAAGGAGTTGAAAAGGTCAAAAACCGAATGAGATTTATATTGCAGTACCATTCATGGAAGCTGAAAGCCCATTCACCAAGCAGCATGGTCTAGTGCACATTGCTGTATGCCTATAAGGACACACACACACCAAGCACCCAGCAGGGGGTATTAATCTGAAGAGGGGAATGGAAGTGATGTGAATGTGGAAAAGGAGGGACAAAACACAAGCAGGGCCTGACATTGATCAGGGTTCACAGTGTGCTATAAAGTAGGCACGATTAATCACTTCCCTGTACCAGAAGACTGAGCTAGATTTTTAAAGCAAATCGAGTGCCTGGAACACAATGGTTGTTAGTTGCTGTTGAGTCAGCTTCCATTCCAACTCACTGTGACAACCAGCTCCCAGTGACTCCATGGGCAATATTCTCCCTGGTCCTGCACCATCTCTTTGGTTGTGCATCAGATTGTGATTCACAGGGGTTTTCGTTAACTGGTTTTCAGAAGAAGAAAGCCACGCTCTTCTTCATCGCTCATCTTAGTCTGGACACATCACAGAAACAGGTTCAGTCTCAAAGCCGCACCCAACCAAGCTTCCCCATTTCAGTATCATAGCAACACAGAATCAGTTCAGTACCTCAGCAATAACCAAGCATCCCCCTGACAAATGAGTGTTGGATGCACATGAGTTTCACTGTCTTGGACTCAAACCCAGATCTCCCACATGAAAAAGGAGAATTCTACAACTGAACCACCAATTTACCCTCAGAATATAATATGTATCCAGTAAATGGTTATTAAGAATGTGGCTGCCAGGAAAATCCAGCAATTTCCTGCCAAGGCTTAACACTAATATCTTCCCCCACACACTAGAAGGCTGCAGAGGAATGACTTTCTCCATGCCAGCCCTGGTATCTAGACAAGGGACCCTAACACTGAGCCACTGAGCCCCAGCAGGCTGGGGAGCAATGTCAAATTGGATGAGGGACAATCCTGGTTGAGTTAGTTTCCCTAAGCTCGCAGGGCAGTTTAGCATGTCCACAGCTGTGTTCAGAATAGCCATGCGATTACCACCGAGAGAAATTCTACATGCTTTCACACCCCATGCTAGTCGTTGCAGCCATCGTTGAGTACAGTTCATGCTCATCACTATCTAGAACTCACGGTGACGCTGTGGGTGAGCCATTGGGCAGGTAACCTCAAGGTTGGCAGTTCAAAGGCACCAGTTGTTCACTGAGAGGAAGGTGAGATGATCTGCTCCTGTAAAGATTTAGCCTGAGGAATTTTATATAGGGTCACAGTGAGTCAGGATCAACTCAATGGTGTTGGTTTGGTTTATTAGACCCACTATCAGATCATATTTAATGTTTTTATTAACATGTATATTTGCCACAAATCCAATGTCTTTTATTTTTATCACTGCATTTCAATACAATTTGTGCCTTTGTGATTCTGTATTTCATTGGAGGTATTTGGAAATATTATTCTGGGGAGTGGGCAGGTGTTCCATAGCCTTTCCTAAATGCCAAAAGGATCCATGGGGTTGCAATGGTTAAGACCCTCTAATAGAGTTTATCAAAGAGCCCTGGAGGCACAATGGTTAAGTGCTCAGCTGCTATCCAAAAGGTTGAAGGTTTGAACCCACCAGTGGCTCTGTTCTTGGAAGAAAAACCAGGCAACTCATTCTTGTAAAGATTACAGCATAGAAAAGCCTAGAGCAGTGGTTCTCAAACTTCCTAATGCCACAACCCTTTCATACAGTTCCTCATGTTGTGGTGACCTCCACAACCATAAAAATATTCTCATTGCTACTTCATAACTGTAATTTTGTTATAGTCACACTGTGCAAGGGTCCCACAGGTGGAGAACCATTGGTCTAGAGAGCTCTGCACTGATGCATTGAGTCACTATGAGTTGGACTGGACTAGAAGGTTCCTAACAAAAACACCAACAATCATTTTTTACCATACCTTGTTAACTCAAAAAGATAAATAAGCAATTTCACAAATGAGGACATCCAGTTGCCCCTCCAAACTGGACAAGCATGAGTTAATGGTGACCTTGACCCCACGGTGTCCTCCAGTTGGTGCCATGCTGCCTTTATTCCCTCTGCCTCTCAGTTCTGTGGAGAAGAAGGGGAAAGGGAGGGAAAGAAAAAGAAAGAAATGAAAACATAATTTTCCCAGCTTCTTCACATCACTGAATTGAACTTTACTTTTAATAAAAGTATTATGAAATGGAAATGGTGCTTTCACTATTTTGCTTTTAGGTGATATTCAGAGACATGGTGCTGGTAATTATTTGAGCCGGGGAGGTTAGTGTGCAGACTTTCTGAACATGGTTGAGCCAGCATGCCCCCTTCCAGGCCTAGCATTTCCCTGGACTATGAGAAGTTATAGACAGTCTACCCTCTTCTTCCTCTGACTTCGCTGCAAACCATGGACACACTGGTTCTGACTTGACCTGGCTCCAGTACAGAAAAAAATATCCTCCTTGCATAATTGTAGTGCTTGCATTGGAAGGCACCCAGAGACAAATCTCTCATCTGGTGGCATAATGGGTTATGTGTTGGGCTATTAACTGCAAGGTCAGCAGTTGGAATTCACCAGTCGCTCCTTTGGAGAAAGATGAGGCTTTCTTCTCCCATAAAGAGTTATAGCCTTAGATGAGTATAAAAACTCAAAATGCATTGGCAGAGATTCCACAGAGAATAAGCCTCCATTAAATCCCCTGGGACCATTCACCAGGGATGGGATTAAACCCTGCTCACCGTCAGTACATCAGAAAGTGTATTGTTGCAGATATGATTAGGTTAAACATTAACATCTTATCATTTGTCTTTACTCTTAACACGTTTTTCATTTGTTCTTGTTTTAATATTCTGCTTTCCTTTTTATTGAAAAAAGTAACTAATGTCACTAAACAAGTAGAGAATTTGTTAAATGAGAATCTAATTGGTTATGTAAACTTTCACTGTAAACATAACACAATTTTATTTTTACAAAGAGTTATAGCCTTGGAAACCCAGGAGGCCGGAGTATTTTCTCTCGATAGGATTGTTATGCACCCAATGGCAATGAGTGTTGTTGGATTTTGTTTCTTTATTGTTTCTGTAGCTATGGTGGGGTATAGGGGTTATGTGTTGGGCTGCTAAACGCAATGTCTGAAATGGCAAATTTGAAATCCCCCAGCCACTCCAAGGGAGAAAGATGAGGCTTTCTACTCCCCTAAAGAGTTCCAGTCTCAGAGCAGCCAGTCCACAAAGAGAACAACATGGCTGGCCCCACTATGAGACATGATGCCCCTCAGTGACCAAGGGTGATACAGGGGACAGCACTGGAGACACAGTGTGCGAATTGCACCTAACCTGATTCCACCACACCGAGGCAAAGTGTGGTGGAGTGCAGTGGAACAGCAAGGGAATGGAGGGACAAGGTCCCCAGGGAATGCTGAAAGTGGACTTTGGGGCCAGGTTGTGGTGCCTCAACAGACTGGATTGGAAAACACTCCTAAGGTCCAACAAATGATCCTTGAACTAACTATAAGCTCTTCTTTCTTGATGTGTTTTGTTTTGTTCTTTGTCAGTGGTTTGTTTTCTTGTTTTGTTGTCTGGTTGTATACTGTTGCTCTGTTTTCCTCTGTCTTGTTTTCGTGCATGTTAGTGTCTCCACAGGTCTGTCTCAATAAGACAGGCTGGATGAACTATCTGGAGGAAAAACAACAGGACCAACAGTTCCGGGGGCACTTGGGATAGGGGAAGGTGTGTGGGGGGGTAAGGAAGTGGTGTTAACAAACACAGGGACAAGGGAACAACATGGGACTCAAAATGGTAGTGAGGGGGAAGTGGCAGGCATGGTAGGGAATGATCAAGGGTAAGATTACAAAAAGAAGAGGTATAGCTGTAACCCAGTTTGGGACGGAGCATGGTAGTGGGACAGGAGGAAAGTCAAGGGAGATGGAGGAAAGAGCTAGGAGTCAAAGTGCATTTATAGAGGTCTAGACAAAGACATGTACATGCAAATATATATATATATGTGTATATATATATATATATGTATAGGGAAATAGATCTATGTGTCTATATTTATAGGTTTAGTATTAAGGTTGTGGCAGGACCTTGGGCCTTAACTCAAGCACTCCCTCAATGCATGAATACTTTCTTTTATTAAATTGGCACTCTACAGTGCTCATCCTCCCGACACAACTGCTGAAGCCAAAGCTTGTGAACAAGTAAATGTGGTGAAGAAAGCTGATGGTGCCCGGCTATCAAAAGAGATAGTGTCTGGGGTCTTAAAGACTTGAAGATAAACAAGCGGCCATCTAGCTCAGAAGAAACAAAGCCCACATGGAAGAGCGCACCAGCCTGTGTGATCACGAGGTCCCGAAGGGATCAGTTATCAGGCATCAAAGAACAAAAAAATCACAGTATTAGCTGCACACCTCCATGATACGATTGGCGAAGACAAACGGGTGCATAAGCAAATGTGGCGAAGAAAGCTGATGGTGCCTGGCTATCAAAAGAGATAGTGTCTGGGGTCTTAAAGGCTTGAAGGTGAACAAGCGGCCATCTAGCTCAGAAGCAAAAAAGCCCACATGGAAGAAGCACACCAGCCTGTGCGATCACATGGTGCCAAAGGGACCAGGTATAAGGTATTATGCAAAAAATATATATATACCATATATATGGTATATATATGGTAATATATATATATAAATAGTGAATGAAGGGGGAAGTGCAGAGTGGAGACCCAAAGCCCATTTGCTGGCCACTGGAGATCCCCTCACAAAGGGGTTTAGGAGAGGAGATGGGTCAGTCAGGGTGCGATGTAGTACTGATGAAAAACACAGCTTTCCCTAGATCCTGGATGCTTCCTCCCCACAACTACCATGTTCCGTATTCTACCTTGCAGGACTGGATAGGGCAGAGGTTGTACACTGGTACATATAGGAGCTGGAGGCATAGGGAATCCAGGGTGGATGATACCTACAGGACCAGGAGTGTGAGGGGCGATACTGTGAGAGTAGAGCGTGAGTGGGTTGGAAACGGGGAACAGATTACAAGGATCCACATGTAACCTCCTCCCTGGGAGACAGACGGCAGAGAAGGGGGGGAGGGAGGCTCCGGATAGGGCAAGATATGACAAAATAACAATCTGTGGATTATCAAAGGCTCATGATGGAGTGGGGAGCGGGGAGGGAGGTTAAAAAAAAGAGGACCTGATGCAAAGGGCTTAAGTGGAGAGCAAATGCTTTGAGAGTGATTAGGGCAAAGAATGTACGGATATGCTTTATACAATTGATGTATGTATATGTATGGATTGTAATAAGAGTTGTATGAGCCCCTAATAAAATGTTTAAAAAAAAAAAGTTCCAGTCTCAGAAACTCACAGGTGCAGTTCTACCCCATCCTATAGAGTTGCCATGAGTTGGCATCAAATGGATGGCAGGAAGGACACATAACGATTCAGACCTGGGCTTAGTTTGGGTTCTCACTGAAGCAGACCCTGGCCAAAGACTTAAAGGCAATGAGCTTATTTAGGAAACTCTGAGCATGCAGGTAATGATGTGGGGTAGATTGTGAATCCAATTACAAACCTGGGAACCTGCTGCTTAATCACTTAGGAAGTCTCCAGTGGTAGGGTGTAGCACACGCCTCTCAGAGTTTAGCCATCCAAGGAGTGAGGGGCCTGGTCAGGGCTGTTCCCAGGGGCATATGTTCCTCAGCACATTCAGCCAGCACCAGCAAAGTGATCTTCAGAGCTGGCCCTTGGTGACTGAGGCGAGTACACGGAATCAGGAATTTGGGAGTGAAGAGAAGGAGCACCGGGAGTGTCTGCTACAGATTGGAGACTGGAAAGTCAACTCGTTGCTCCTCAAGGGGACAGGCACTCCCCTCTCTGGATCTCACTTTTAACATCGATACACAAAGGTCGATTCTGTGAGGGTCACAGACTGGGGACTCCCATAGCCAAATGAGGACCTGTGTGGACTCTGGTTGGCCTGCTTATTCACTGCCATCTAGAAGATTCCAACTCACCGTGACCCTGTAAGACCGAGCAGAACTGCCTCTGTGGGTTTCCGAGGCTGAAATTCTATATGGACTAGAAAGTCTCATCTCTGCACAACCCCCACCCTATCCCCCACACCCCGCTCCCCAGTGTGACTGGTGGTTTCAAACTACTGACCTTCTAGTTAGCTGCCCAACACATAACCCACTGTGCCACCAGGGCTCTTTGGCCTACCTGGCTTCTATCCAATGTTATTGAATCGCCTTTGAAAAAATCAGGAGCTTTTTAAGAAAACAGGAATTTTGACTTTCTCTAGAAAAATCGATCTGGCATCACTGGAACCTAAACTAGAGGATCCACAATTCCACGTGGCTCTGGGAATCTCAACATTTCTTCCTCCTGCTCAAAGTAAAATGGTTTAAGGGGACCTTTCACAGCTGGTGGGCTGGTCTCCTTTCTAGAAAGTTGCCTCTGTAAAGAAAATGCATCTTTCTTCCCTTTTACCTAGTTGGGGGTGGTGAGGGTAGCGGGAGCCATTGGGTTAAGAAAAAACAGTCGAGGTAGCTTCAGTTGCCCTGCCAGGGCTTTAGAGTCCAAGCCTTTTTTGCTCCACCTGACTGGCCTGCTATTTCCAGGGCAGCCCCACCATCTGTTCCCAGATGCAGGGAGGGAGCCCACTTTCCTTCATCACACCTGCCCCAAACTCAGGCCCAGAACTACTGTCTAAACACAGAACAACTTTTGTCTGTGGCCAAATGTGGGATCCCAAATTTCTTCCCTCTTTCCCAATACTCCTTCAGTGACTTGATGACCTGGGCCAGGCTGAGATGAATTAGCTTGCTCCTCACAGCTGGCTGCTGGGTTCCAGTCAACTCCCAGAGGCCACTGGCTGTGCCCATCAGTAGAAGTGGGAGTTGAGAACCCTCAGCTCTTGGCTGAGCAGCTCTGTCAGTCTGTAGCTGTTGACTGTAGCTGCTTCTGACAGCCAGTCTAGCAGGTGCTTTAAGTCATTTCAGTCGCTCCACCTCAGCTGTGATTAGTCTAGTCTCTGTAGCCTCAGAGGGAGGGGAAAACCAAACACCTCAATTACTTTGAATCAGAGTGAGTTATCCTCTTTTAAAAGGCAGAAAGTCTGAATTGGAGGATATTTTGGGGGGTCTCTTTTATGCATTTCACATTTACAAAATAAGAACTAACAGTATTTGTTCCAGTAAGTGGATCAGAACCAACTAAGGGCCCCTCCTCCCACCAGGCCACGTCTCACTAAGAATAGAGGTCCATCACTTGTCTGGCATTTTGTGGTACTGTGGTGACTTTTGTTTTGTGTGATACTGGGAGCTATGTGATTGGCATTTCATATACCAGCAGGGTCACCCAAAGAGCTTCCAGACAAAGAACAGACAATGAAGAAGGAATTGGCTGCCCGCATGGGAAGAATGAGCCATTGAAAACCCTATGGATAGCAGCAACACTGTCAGTTACTAGACCCCCCATGAACAACAGAAGAACATTGTCAGAACGTGTGCCAGATGATGAGCTCTTCAACTTGGAAAGTATTCAAAATACGGCTGAGGAAGAGGAAGAGCTGGCTTTTCATAGGCAAGTCGACCATAATGATGCAAATCGAGTATAGCTATCAGGACCTTCATTTGCTGATGGGGCACAACTCAAAATGAGGAGAAACAGTTCAAATCGTCATTAATAATTGAAACTTGGGATGTATGAAATATGAATCTAGGGACATTGGAAGTCATTAAAAATGAAATGGAATACATAAAGATTGATATTGTAAGCATTAGTTAGCGGAAATGGACTGATATTGACCATTTTGAAACAGAAAATCTTATGGTTTACTCTGCTGGAAATGACACAATCAAGAGAAACAACATTGCATTCATCATCAAAAGGACATTTTAAGATCTATTTTAATGTACAATGCTATCTTTGATAGGATGCTATGTAGCCCCCTTCAAGGAGAACCAATCAATACAACTATTGTTCAAATTTATGCACCAACCACCCAAAGCTGGTGACACAGAAATTGAATAATTCTACCACCATATTCAGTCCCAAATTTGTCAGACTTGCTATCAAAATGCTATTGGAATGCAAAAGTTGAAAACAAAGAGGAAGGATCAGTAGTTGAAAAATATGGTCTTGGTGATAGAAACCAAGCTGGAGATCGCATGACAGAGTTTGCAAGACCAATAAATTGCTGATAGCATATACTATGTTTTCCAACTTCTGTTCTTTCCTCTTTGATTCCTACATTTGCACTCCAATCACCAATAATTACCAATTTATCTTGATTGTATGTTAGAATTTTGCATGATTAATGATTTCTTCAAACATATGATCAACAACAAAAAAGGTGACCATAAATGTGGACTTCTCCAGATGGAATACACAGAAATCAAATTGACTACACCTGTGGGAAGAAACAATAAAAGAAGCTCAATATCAGCAACTGAAACCAGTCCAGGGGCTGATTGTGGAACAGATCAGCAATTGTTCATATGTGAGCTCAAGTTGAAGTTAAAGAAAATGCAAACAAGTACACGAGAGTCAATATACAACCTTGATAATAACCCACCAAATTTTGAGAACATCTCTGAATAAAGCACAGTGTCATTTTAAAAAAAAAGTAAAGAAAAGATACAAGTGCATGTCAGAAGAGACTCTGAAACTTACTCTTAATCAGAGAGTCGCTAAGGCAAATGGAAGAAATGATGAAGTAAAGAGCTAAAAAGAAAATTTCAAAGGACAACTCGAGAATACAAAGTAAAATATTATCACAAAATGTGCAAAGGCCTAGAGTTAGAAAACCAAAACAGATCATATTCAGCATATCTTAAACTGAAAGAACTGAAGAAAAATGTCAAGTCTCGAGGTGCAATATTAAAAAATTCTATGGGAAAAATATTGAATGATGAAGGAAACATCTGAGGAAGATGGAAACAATATGGAGTCACTGTATCAAAAAGAATAGACCAACATTCAACCATTTCAGGAGGTAACATATGAGCAAGAACCAATGGTCAGGAAAGAAGAAATCCAAGATGCATGGAAAGCACTAGCCCAAAACAAGATGCCAGGAATTGCTGGGATATCTATTGAAATGTTTCCACAAGCCGATAAAGCACTGGCAGCACTCACTCATCTATGTCAGGAAATTTGGAATACAGCTACTTGGCTAACGGACTGGAAGAGATCCATATGTGTATACATACCAAAGAAGGGAGACAAACGGAATGGTCGAATTATGTACCCCTATCATTGGCATCACATATGAGTCAAATTGCACTGAAGCTAATACAACAACAGTTGCATTAATTCATTGACAGAAAGTTACCATATTCAGCATTCAAGAGCCATCGTGGCACAGTGGTTACAGGTTGGATTGCAAACCCCAAGGTCAGCAGTTCAAAACCACCAGTCACTCCGTGGGAGAAAGGCAAGGTTTTCTACTCCCATAATGAGTTACAGTCTCAGAAACTCACAGGGGCAGTTAGTTCTACCCTATACTATAGGGTCAGGATGAGTTGTCATCAACTACAAGGCAGTGAGTTTGGTTTCCCAGAGATTTAAGCCAGATTCAGAAGAGGATGTGGAACAAAGGATATCAGATATCAGATGGATCTTGCCTGAAAGCAGTGAATACCCCAAAGATGTTTACTTATGTTTTATTAACACCCAAGGTATCTGACTGTGTGGATCATAACAAAACATGGATAGTTTTGAGAAGGGAATTCCAGAACACTTTGTCTTGCTCATGTGAAACTTGTACATGGATTAAGAAGCAGTAGCAAAAATAGAACAAGGGTAGATTGCATGGTTTAAGAATCAAGAAAGGTGTGCATCCAGGTTACACCCACTTATTATACTTTTTCAATCTGTATGGTGAGCAAATAATCAGAGAAGCCAAATTATATGAAGAAGAACACAGAATCAGATTTGGAGGAAATATTATTAACAACCTGCTATATGCAGACGACACAGTTTGGCTTGCTGACAAGGATGGGGGACTTGAAGCACTTGCTGGTGAAGATCAAGGATTGCAGACTTCAATGTGGGATACAACTCAACACAAAGAAAACCAAAGTCCTCACAACTGAACCAATAGGTAACATGATGATAAATCGAGAAAAACTTGAAGTTGTCAGGGATTTTGTCTTGTCTGGATCCACAAGCAATGCTCCTGGAAGCAGCAGTCAAGAGATGAAAAAATACATTGCACTGGGTAGATCTGCTGCATAAGAGCTCTTTAGAATGTTGAAAAGTTAGGATGTTACTTTAAGCAGGAAGTGCACCTGATCCAAACCATGGTATTTTCATTTGCCTCATCTGCATGTGAAAAGCTTGCCATTGAGTGAAGAAGACCCAGGTAAACTATGAATTTGAACCATGGTACTGGCAAAGAATATTGACAGTACCATGGACTGCCAAAAGAACAAACAAAATCTGTCTTGGAAGTACGGCCAGAATTCCCATTAGAAGTAAGGATGGTGAGACTTTGGACATGTTGTCAGTGGAGACCAGTCCCTGGAGAGGCATCATGCTTAGAAAAATGGAAGGGCTGTGAAAAAAGGGTGAAGGCCCTTGAAGAGCTGGATTGACACAGTGACTACAACAAGAGGACTGAGCATAGGAACACTTGGGTGGATGGAGGAGGAGCTGTTATTGTTACATTCTGCTGTGAATAGGTTTGCCATGGACCAGAACCAACTGGATGGCAAACTAACAACAACAACAACAACAACAACAACAGGGAGAGACATTAAAAAGCCAAACTCACTGCCATTGAGTTGACCTTGATTCAGAGCAACCCGTGAGTTTCCCGAGAGTGTAACTTTTCACAGGAGGGGAAAGCCTGTTTAACCTACTACTTAGCAGCCCAGCCCATCACCAGGGCTCCACAAGGATAGAGAGAAGCACTGTTAGGGCTGGATAGGGCAGAGGCTGTATACTGGTACATATGAGGGCTGGATGTACAGGGAATCCAGGGTGGACGATACCTTCAGGACCAAGGGTGTGAGGGGCGATGCTGGGAGAGTGGAGGGTGAGTGGGTTGGAAAGGGGGAACTGATTACAAGGATCCACATGTGACCTCTTCCCTGGGAGAGGGACAGCAGAGAACCGGGGAAGGGAGACCCCGGATAGGGCAAGATATGACAAAATAACGATGTATAAATTACCAAGGGCACATGAGGGAGAGGGGAAGGGGTGGGAGGGGGAAAAAAAGAGGACCTGATGCAAAGGGCTTAAGTGGAGAGCAAATGCTTTGAGAATGATTGGGGTAGGGAATGTATGGATGTGCTTTATACAATTGAAGTATGAATATGGGTGGATTGTGATAAGAGTTGTATGAGTCCGTATTAAAATGCAAGAAAAGAAAAGTGGAGAAAAAAAATGATTAGGGCAAAGACTGCACAGATGTGCTTTATACAATTGATGTATGTATATGTATGAACTGTGATAAGAGTTGTATGAGCCCCTAATAAATTGTTTAAAAAAATGATCCTCAATTCTATCTGAATCCTTGCCAGGGCTGCAAGTTGCCTTAATAAACACAAGCAAAAAATGTACCTCTGGCAGCAGACCGCTCAGGTTCAAATCCAGGCTCTCTAACTTATTGACTATGTGACCTTGGACCTCTCTGTGCTTCCAAAGACTCACTTTCCAAAAGGGAAGTCATAAGCCAACTTTTCTTATTCCTCACTGGGTTGCTTTGAAGATGAAATGAGACATCTGTCTAAAAATGCTTCTGACCATCCCTTGGTTCTCAGAGCTCCACAAATGCTATGGATTATTGTTTTAAGATTATGAATGCTTTTTTTCCAAGGGTAGTGCAAAGATTAACATCAGTGCTACTTCTCTCTGACAAAATATAAATCCAAATTTCTAAATAGCAGGGTCTGAACGGATGCGCTGTTAACAGCATCTTGCTTTTCTCCCATCACTTGTCACAGTAAATCTGACAAGAAATGCTGGGCTAGGGCCTGCAGCCAAGCCCCTCACTGGCAAAGTGCAGGACCTCAGGTTGTTGGCAGGCCAAGGGGCATCACAATGGCAAGAGGAGACTCCACAAAGGGCCCCTGATTCCTCCCCCACGCCCCCCTTCCCCACGTTCAGGGTGAAACGTCAAAATACAATTTTTTTTGTCACCTGGTGAAATAATGAGCCCCCATTCCCATTGCCTTGGTATCATCAGAGTGCAACAGCCACGTGGGGTAATCGCTGTCTCCGTGTTAATGCTGCTCAGTTCAAACATTTTCACAGGCCCTGGCGAAATGAAACCCGTGCTTTCTACCTAGGTGGAGTTTGAGGCGATTCAGCCCATTTGCTTCTGCTGAAGAGGCTACCTCAGAAAAACAGGAAATAAAAACATAGAGGGTGCCATTGACATTAGGTTTCTCGTTTTCTTCCTTTCTTCCCTACCTTCCTTTCTTCTTCTTGCCCTTCTCTTTCTCTTTTCTTCCTTCCCTCCCTTTGCTCACGTCTTCCTGCCTGCCTTCACCTTCCATCTTCCCTCCCGCACTCCTCCATTTCTTCTTCGCTCTTCTCTCCCCACCCCCACCTTTCTCCTTTCCTTCCCTGCCTTTTCCCTTCAGCCTCCCAGTCTCCCTCCTTCACTCTCTCCCTTTCCTCCTTCCTTTCCCCACCTTGTTTTCATCCAGTGATTTGTACTCCTTTCTTCCTCTCATCCCACCCCTCCCCATTGCTGGAGAAACATCAGTTCCTTTTGGCGCTGGTTTTTTGGCGCCAGACCCTGTTCTTTGGGTGCTCACAAGTCTGCGTCCTGTGTGCAAACATAAGACAGACATATGATCAGGGTTGGACAGAAGATGGGATTTGACAGGTGTTCTGCACCCCAAATCTCCAGGAGACAAAGGTAAAGTCAGGCTCCTGCCTTTAAGGTTATATCTCCCATTGTAACTGCATCCCACAGAGGCTCCTGCCTCCTGGCCACCTGAGGCCTGCTGCCTGCCTTCCTCTAGCTCCTGGGGAATTGGGGCAGCAGTGGCAAGAACAACAAAAATCCCCAGGAGTTGACAAGAAGGGAGGCTGCCTTGCTCAAGAGACGGCCCCCTCACACACCTGCATGTTGTTGAGATGCAGGTTCTCATCCCTGTGGCTGGGCAAGAAACGCCCCCTCGGCCAAACGCAGTGGCTTCAAACAAGGACCATCATCCTGTGGTTTCTGGGAGGCCACTGGGTCGTGCTTGGAGTCTCCCATGAGTTGGCAGTCACATGGGAACTGGGGCAGGGGCCTCTGGTGACTCCAGTGCGTACACGTGCACTCAGAGGGCTGGCAGCTGAAGCTGGCCATTAGCTGGGTGCTTAGCTGGGTTGTTGGTTGGAGTGTCTCCACGTGGCCTTTCCAGGTGGCTCAGGCTTCTTTCAGCATAGTGTCCGGGTGCAGAGAAGTGTTCTGAGAGGTAGCACGTGGAGGCTGGACATTCTGAGGGTGAGCACTCAAGAAGAAGACTTTGAAGGGATTTTTCAGAAGCTGTGAAGCACTTTGGGGGAGGGAAGGGTGTTGCCCAAACTAGATGTCACAGTGTCATCTTCTCCATAATCTATTGGTCACAGAGGTCATGAAACATCCCAATTTAAGGGGAAAGGGCATAGACTCTACCTTCCTATAGGTAGCCTGTCAAGGAATTTGGGGGTCACATACGAAGACTGGGAGACCCTGGGTGGCACAAATGGTTAAGAACTCAACGTATCAAGTGGTGGGCAGTTGCACCCCTCAGAAGAAATAAATAATGGCCTGCTTCTAGAAGCCCACAGGCTTGAGAAACCTGTGATGTGTAGTTTCTCCCTGGCACCTAGGGGGTCCTCGGGAGCCAGAACCAACATAACAGCAACGGGTTGGGTTTTTGTTGGTTTTGTTTGGGCTAATATTAAAACGACTAGTATGAAATTATATATGTATTGTGTTTAACTCTCAGGACTCTGATTATGCTGAAGTTGAACAAAACCGTCTGCCTCTTCTATGAACGCCAGCCAATGGAGGCAAAGGGTGAGGGTCTAGAGGAAGAATGAATGTCACATTCCCGTCCTTATGTTTCAGTTGTCCTTAAAGGGCACAGGGGACAAACCAGATGTCTTTGATATGATTTTAGCCTAATGATGTGCTAGTATGATGATGAGCAGCCTGAAAAGTGGTTTTAACTAATGTGATCCAATATTTGAAAAGTTGACGATTTCACATCGAATTTTATATTCTCAGCATCTCAGTTACAAACAGAAAATCAGGCCTTAAAATCCTTGCATTTCCCCAAGGCAACAACAGTCTGGAGCTAGAATTTGAATGTCCCCTGTGGATGAGCTGACATGTGCCTGTTAACCACAGTCCCCATCCATCCCTATTGCCCCCAACACAGAGGTTGGCTACTAGTATCCTTTATCTATATGGCTAAATAGGTTAGTTGGTTTGGATTGGGTTGCTAGTTTTTCCTTTTTTTTTTTTTGTGCTTACTTTTGATTTTTTGGGGGGCTAGGAAATGGTGTGTATTTTGGTACCATATCTTCCAAAGCGAGAAAATAAAACCCAGTAAGCCAAGAAGGTCAAACAGTCTAGATTAATGATGAAAGGAGGAGCCCTGTTGGTGAAGTAGATTATGAGTTGGACTTCTAACTGCAAGATCAGAAGTTCGAAACTCCCCCCACCCCACCCCCACTCCCCAAGAGAAATATGAGATTTTCTACTCCTGTAACGATTTACAGCCTTGGAAACCCACAGGGGCAGTTCTATACTCTGTCCAAAGGGTTGCTATATGTCATAATTGATTCCAGAGTAGTGAGGTTTTCTTGATTGATATAAATAATTTTTGGTGAGTATTGAAAAAACCAGTCAATATTATTTTTAATACACATCAAAGAAGGTCCACATTAATTGTTCACACAACCCTGCCACCTTCTTTCTTTATTCCCTTGCCTCTCACTCTCCTTTCTTCCTCCCTATGGTCTTTTATCTCATTCTTTTTCTTTCAAGGGTTAGCCTAGGAGTGGGGAAGTCTGAGTAATTCTTAACCAAAAGACTAAATTGGGGTTGCCGCCGCGGAGCGGAGTGGAGCTGGTTGCAGTCACGGAGCTCGGGTACCGAGCGGGCTGGGTCTATGGTCGCTCCGCGGGTCGCTCCGCCGGCTGGTGCTTCTTCATCAGGACAAGCTGTGTTCCATGGCAGGGAACTTTTGGCAGAGCTCCCACTATTTGCAATGGATTTTGGATAAACAAGACCTTCTGAAGGAGCGCCAAAAGGACTTAAAATTTCTCTCAGAAGAAGAGTATTGGAAACTACAAATATTTTTTACAAATGTTATTCAGGCATTAGTTGAACATCTTAAATTAAGACAGCAAGTTATTGCCACTGCTACAGTCTATTTCAAGAGATTCTATGCCAGGTATTCTCTGAAAAGTATAGATCCCGTATTAATGGCTCCTACTTGTGTGTTTTTGGCATCCAAAGTAGAGGAATTTGGAGTAGTCTCAAATACAAGGTTGATTGCTGCTGCTACTTCTGTATTAAAAACTAGATTTTCATATGCCTTTCCAAAGGAGTTTCCTTATAGGATGAATCATGTATTAGAATGTGAATTTTATCTTTTAGAACTAATGGATTGTTGCTTGATAGTGTATCATCCTTATAGACCTTTGCTCCAGTATGTGCAGGACATGGGCCAAGAAGACATGTTGCTTCCCCTGGCATGGAGGATAGTGAATGATACCTATCGAACGGAGCTTTGCCTACTGTACCCTCCTTTCATGATAGCTTTAGCTTGCCTACATGTGGCCTGTGTTGTACAGCAGAAAGATGCCAGACAATGGTTTGCTGAGCTTTCTGTGGACATGGAAAAGATTTTGGAAATAATCAGGGTCATTTTAAAACTCTATGAACAGTGGAAGAATTTTGATGAGAGAAAAGAGATGGCAACTATTCTTAGTAAGATGCCCAAACCAAAACCACCTCCAAACAGTGAAGGAGAGCAGGGTCCAAATGGAAGTCAGAACTCTAGCTACAGCCAGTCTTAGAACATTCCGAAGATTTTCATAGTGGACCACTTGGAAATAAACCATTGGACAGATTTCAGTAATGTCTTCAATGGAACACAAATGAAAATGAATAGTTGGTTTCTGTCAAGCACTTTGGGAAGTGATTTATTTTTGCAAAATAATTTTCCTTACCTGGTTTGATTTTACTGCATCATTGATTAAAACCTCTTAATTATAAAAATTTTGAAAGTTTCTAAGGAACCTGCAGATAGACAGACATAGACATATCAAGATTTATAGCTCTTTGATTAGTATAATTTTTAAGTTGAATAATATAATTTTAAAATTTGGATTTGTAGCTTTTTATTAAGTCAGGAAACATGAACACAATTTGTTTTAAATCCTCTTTGGTCACTGAAGGACCAGAACAAGGACAATAAAAGTCAAACATCTGAGGGCTTTTTTCCCTCTTTAACTTAATTTTAAAGCTGTATTTAAGGAATCAAATCTTACAAAATCCTGGAAGATTTTGGTAATGATGTTGATGATTTCAGGGAAAATAATCAAGTACCTATTGATTTAAAAGTATATTTTATTCAATAGTTTTGGTGTCTTGCCAGGGAAGACTCTAGCCCAGTTCTAGCAGAAAAGTGCAATATGTACAGCAAGCATATTTTGATGTTTTAAAAGTTATATTAATTCTGTAAACATTTTAAAAGGCTGGGCAAACTTTAAAAGAAAAAAAAAGATCCTACATGAAGTTATTTGCAATTGAGTCACAGTTAATCAAGCATTTAAAATTTTTTAATTGGCTAAAACACCGATTATATGGTTAAAATTTGGTAAACTTTCAATGTTAATTTTTACTGTACTGTGAAAAAAATTTTATAATACATACATCCCTTACTTAATTTTTCTGTTTTAGTGTGACTTCACAAATTTACTATAGATATCCTGAGCCAAGAACACAATCAGGTTTCGGGCCAGTTTGATACTGGCTGTTCTTAATTCTGATATGAGTGGAGGAGTTCAGGCTCAATGTCATCTCAGTGGGACTGTGCTGTCTGTGGAACTCAATGAATTAATAATTTTCTTCAGACTTGAAGGAGAGTGGTAAATAAGTTAAGGAGTTAAAGGATGTCAGTGTACAATTTAAGGGTTCATTGTGGAAAATGGATTATTAAATGTTGAATTCCTGGTATAAAACTGCAAGAATAAAAGAAAGTTCTCCAAAAAAAAAAAAAGACTAAATAGGTTTTATTGTTGGTGTTATTACTTGGGTTAAATTTTTTTCTTTTCTCTTCTTCTATTGGTTTGTGTCATGTAACCCAGAAAATGAGGAAACATTTGGAACATCAAAACACTATCCTTTCTCAGTAGACTACAAGCATTAAAGGCAACAGAGATAAATACTCCAATAATAACAATAACATACAAGGATAGCTAGAGAGATAAATAGATAGATAGAAAAACCACAAAATCTGAGCAGTTGTGGGAAGGAGAATGGGACTAGCCCCATGAATAAATATAGGTTTGCCAGAGAATAGTTCTATATACATATTAGCATATACTACAAATATGTTCATGAATATAATAGTGCATCCAGGAGGCATAGTTATGAAAATGTCTTAGGTATAACAAAACCCCTTGAGGGAGCGTGTCCTAAATATGGGGGATCAGGAACATAGCTCTGAGAGACCTCAAGATCAATTGGAACAAACTAGCTCACAAAGACAATGTTCTGTATCCATCAGGGAAGTGACTGGGGTCTTCAAAAGCTAGTGAGTAGCAAACTAAAAGTCGGTTCTTGGTCTTACCCTATGTGTTGGACAGGGTTCTCTAGAGAGAGAAAACCATATTGCTAGTAATTATATATAAATATATTAAAAAGCTAGATATACAATAGAAGAAATGAACCACTAAATTATATACAGATAGATAACACAAGAAACTAACAGTGAAATTATAAAACAGTGAGACACTAGCAGTCCTTTAAGGCTTGAGAGCCGCCAGTTGCCAGTCCCTTTCTGTAGAGAGAGCTGGGCTATATATACCCAGGCAGCAAACAGCAAGGCAAGTCACCAACTGTCACCAACTGTCGGTCCCCAGCTCCAGAGATGAACATACCAATCCTGTGGGATTAAATGGACCTCAACTTACAGCGACACAGTCCACAAGCTAGGCATCCCACAGGTAGTGTACCCCTTTAAATTGAGGCACAGAACAAGCAAGGCGAGGCTCACGAAACCATCTATCCCTCTGCCCTTCGATTAATCCTACTTGTGTTTATCGGCTAGGCTGGCACTATAAACTATTGGACCCTGTCTGGAGCAAATAACAGTGAATAAAATCAAGATGCCTGGCAACAATTAGTCCAAATCAGTAATGGACTATGCGTACCTCAGCCTCTATGATGCTAAGGTCAGAAGAACTAAAAGGTGCCTGCCTATCACAAACAGCTGCTCTGAAAGGGATCATGGTACATGATCCTAGATAGAGTGGGGAGTAATGTGTCAGAAAACTGAAAGTCATACTACTACTACCAATAGTAATAATAATGATAAAAGATGAGGTTTATTGGTTAGATAGACTAGTGAGATCCCCACTACTATGGTCCTTCATCACCCTTCAGGTCTGGAACTGAATTCCACCCCCTGAAAAATAGACAGGTTTATAAAGTGAACCTTATGAAAATCAAAGGTTGCAGCCCTCAGTATGGATTACAACTCAATGTCAAGAAGACACACATCCTCACAACTTGATCAATAGGTACCATGATAAATGGAGAAGTTTGTTGTTTTTTTATTTGTTGTTATTTGTTGAAGTTGTCACGGATTTTTGTCTTGATGAGGTATATAATCAATGCTCTTGGAAGCTGCAATCATGAGATCAAATGATGCATTGCGTATGGATACATTTGGTGCACAATACGTCTGTAGAGTGCTAAAAAGCAAGGATGTTACTTTGAGGACTAAGGTGCACCTTACCCAAGCCATAGTAATTTAAATTGCCTCATAAGTATGTGAAAGTCAGACATTGAATAAGGAAGGCTGAAGAAGAATTGATATGTTTGAATTGTGGTGCTGGTGAAGAATATTGAAAGTAACATGGACTGCCAAGGGAACAAACAGATCTGTCTTAGAAGAAGTATGGCCAGAAGGCTCCTTAAAGGCAAGGATGGTGAGACTTCCTCTCACATACTTTGGTCATGTTATTAAGAGAGACTAGTCCCTGGAGAAGGACATCATGCCAGGTGAAGTAGAGGGACAGGGAAAGAGAGGAAGCCCCTTAAGGAGATGGATTGACAGTGACTGAAACAAGGGGCTCAAGCTTGGGAACAATTAGGAGAATAATTCAGGGCTAGGTAGTGATTCTTTCTGTTTGGCATAGGGTCAATGTGGGTTGCAACTGGCTCAATGGCACCTGATAAGAACAACTACACCAAAATGAATCATAGCACTGAGGAGCACACATTCCTCAGAACCATCAACCATTCAAAAGCTAATAGGCAGTATTTGCCCAAGGCCAAATTCAAAAGGCAGGCAAGGTTAGGGGAGAAGGGTGAATGAAAACAGGAAGCAGAGTTTCAATGGCATGAGTGATATTACATTGCAGGAGATTGTCATCAATGTCACATAAAAAAACGAGTATAAATTGTTATGTGCAAAGCTGATTTTCTCTGTAAATCTTAACCCACCTTACAATTAAAAGTTTCTTTTTTTTAAAAAAAAAGACACCATAGTTCATATAATAGACACAGCCAAAGATCTCCTGGACAATTCTAAAATGATCTCCCAAATGATTTGGGTAGTTAGCCCTCCCCAGGGAGTTCTACCCATTGAAACGCTGGGTGGTTATGGCTGCAATTATATTTCAGGCCAGAAGAGGCAGCAGAGGCCTGGTTGTTCAAATGCTGCAAAACTACCAGACAATGGGCAAACAGTTTCTTTCCACGGACGACTAGCGGCTCTGTCATATCCATGTCTGGTGTTCAACACTTGGCGACAGAATCCAGCCCGCTGGGTTTGGGTGGGGTCTGTTTCTCACCCATGCTTGGCTTGGGATTGTTCTATGGCATCCACTAAGTGGAGTCCTTTCCTTTCTGATGTCCCAAGAAAGCTGTTTTCTCCTTTTTCCTCTCTGGCCCTCTTCCCAAGAACCCTGGGGTTCACTCTGCTTTCCTCTGGTTGATGTTTCTCAGGCAGTTACTTGACCTTGGTTCATCTACTGCAGGTGACCATTTGCAAGGAACTGTACCGTCCTTGGATGGTGTTTTTCATGAGCTAGGCTGCGAACTATGGGTTAAAGGTTTGAGTTCACCCAGAGGTGCCTTCCAAGAAGGGCCTGGTGATATGCTTCTGGAAAAAAACTCACCTCAGCCATGGAAAATTCTAGGGACCGGACTTCTCTAACACACTTGGGCTCTATGTGAGTCCGAGTTGACTCAATGGCAATTGGTTGCTGGTATTCCTGTAAGTAGAAGACAACAATCTTTAAGCAGTCCCTCTTGGATTCATGGGAGGAGGATGGCTTCCGCTGAGAGAACTTCTCAGGGCTCCAAGGGCTCAATGATCTTACAAAAAATGAGAGAAACGATGAGCCTGATGACAGATGATATTGCTATGCAGGCCCCGTTTCAGGATGCTCAAGGTTCCAGGTCTTTCCCTGACTCACAGTGGAGCCGTGTTAGGTTCCAAATAGAAGGTCACCCTTGCTCCCAGGACCTGGAGCCTTGTAGCTGAGCAGAGCAGTCATGATGAGAAAGAGGACCCAAGGGGGAAGTCAGAGGGCTGCTTCATTTGTCTCGTTGTCAAGCAAATAAATGTTTTGGCAGGAAATTTCTCTTCAAGAGTGTTCTGATTTCTTGAAGGAAATCTTCTGAACCATTTCCTCAGGGGAAAACCACTCAACTACCTCTGGAAGGAAGATTTTTCTCCTTCCAAGCTTACCAGGCTGTGCTAAGTCACAGCGGAGGTGTGACTAGCAGGCAATGAAACTGATTTCCAGACTCCTATGAAAACCAGCAAGTGCTCGGCTGCTAAGTGAAAGGCCGGCAGTTGGAAAACCCCAGCTGCTCTGCAGGAGAAAGTGGTGGCTGACTGTGTCTGACAAGATGACAGCTTTGGAAACCCAATGGGGCAGTTCTCCTCTGTGCTCTACAGTTGCTTTCAGTTGGAGTGGACTTGATAGTGATAGAGCTGATCTTTTTTTCCCCATGAAAATCAGCTTGCACGAATACATGTGCATTCATGGATGTCTGTGTCTGCTTTGGCATGCATGTGCAAATATGTGCCTATTTGCACGTGGATGGATACGTCTGTGAATGTGGGCATCTCTATTTACTTTGCCATGTGTGTGCACATGTCTGCCTTTGTCAGTATGCATGCGGGCTCAGGCAGCATAGAGAGATCACAGAGAAACTTGGAGAGAAAGAGAAAAGTAACCTATTTTCTCATGGGTCTCCCATACCTGACGGTCTACTGGCATCCACCGCCACGAAGACCAGAGATCACTTCATGCCATGTGTCCAGCTGCCCATTGCTGGTTGAGGACAGTCACCAGGGAGGCAAGTCAGACTGGCCTCGCCATCCTACCACCCACCTGCAGGAGTGATTCCCACCATCTGTCCTGGAGCCCCTCCCACCTTACTCAGCCTCCCTAGACATTGAGTGAAAGGCGTTTCCAACGTTTTTACATAAAGATTTCTGAGATTGACTGAAGAAATGATTTCATTTGACAAAACATGAAGCTTTTAATTTAAAGATTTGAGGCAAGTGCCCTCCAGAGAAGGGGACACAGGACGGGGCCATGCTCCCTTCCGGTATGCACGGGGGTTGCTATGAGTTGGAACCAACTTGATGAGCACCTGCCAGCAACAACAACATCCAGAAATTGTCCAAACTTCTGTGGCCTCAACTCGGAAATGAGAATATTAACATTGCCTCCTAGAAAGAACTCAAGGTATGTACAATTGGTTAATAGGCGTTTGGAAAGTGAGTACATTTAGTGGACTGATGACATTGATAAGGCAATAAGAAACTGAGAAGGCTTCACTAACAGGTGCTTTCACATCTGTAACCAGTAGATTCCTTCCTTCTTCATCTCTTGCCATCTTAATCAGCTCCCACACTTTCCAGGCAGCTTGAGGGATTAAATGTTCAGTCTGATCCTATTATAAGCCTCAGCCTCAGAATCAGAGGCTTTACCTGAGTTTTGAGGAGCTATACTGGGAATGAGGGAGAGTAACCTGTCTTTTCTATTGCTCTCCTATCGCTCCTTCTTCCCTAGCCCTTCCCTGTCTCTGGGCCTGCCTTTCCTCCCTAGAGCATTGGCTTCTGGGAGAAGGGCATGGAAACAATGAGCACAATGAGCACATTCCTGACTAGGCCTCTTACTATGCTATCTTCCAACCCTCTCTTGGAAGGGCCTCCACGAAGTCCTCTTATGTCATCTCACAATAACTTGTTAGATACCATTGAGTGAGCTCCTGACTCATAGCAAAAGTACACACAAGAGATTGAAGCACCACCTGGTCCTCACACTGATACTCATACCTTTGTAGAATTCCTAGAGGGCTTCTGACTTCCTGTCCTTTTTACACACATAGATGCATCCTTGCCGAATTTCTGGATGGCTTCTGACTTTTTTCCTTTTTAAACACACACACACACACACACACACACACACACACACACACACAAACACACACACCCTTGCCGAATCTCTGGATGACTTCTAACTTCATGTCCTTTTAAAAAAACAGACTCACCATTGCAGAATCTCTAGAGGGCTTCTGACTTTGTGTCCTTTTTACACAAACACACGCACGCACACACACACACACACACACACCCTTTAAGAATCGCTGGAGGCCTTCTGACTTCATAACTTTTTACACACACATACACACAACAAGCACCTTTGCAGAATCTCTGGAGTGCTTCTGACTTCGTGTCCTTTTTACACACACACACACACACACACCCTTGCAGGATCTCTAGAGTGCTTCTGACATGGTGTCCTTTTTACACACACACACACAGACACACAGACACACAAACATACACCCTTGCAGAATTTCTACAAGGATTCTGACTTCATGTCCTTTTTATACACACACACACACATGCACTTGTAGAATCTCTAGAGGGCTTCTGATTTCGTGTCCTTATTACACACACACATACACACACACACACACACACTCCCTCACTCTCACACTCATACCTTTCCAGAAAACCTAGAGGGCTTCTGACTTCGTGTCCTTTTAACACAACACACTCACTCTTGCAGAATCTCTAGAAGGCTTCTGACATCCTGTTCTTTTGACACACACACACACACACACATACATACACACACACCCTTGCAGAATCTCCAGACAGTTTATAACTTCGTGTTGTTTACACACACACACACACACACACACACACACACACACACACTCTTGCAGAATCTCTGGAAGGCTTCTAACTTGGTGTTCTTATTACAAACACAACACACACGCACACACCCTTGCAGAATCAATAGTGGGCTTCTGACTTCGTGTGATTTTTACACACACACACACACACACACACACACATACACCCTTGCAAAATCTCTGAAGGGCTTCTGACTTTGTGTCCTTTTTACACAAACACACACATACACACACCCTTGAAGAATCTCTAGAGGGCTTCTGATTTCGTGTCCTTATTACACACACACACACACACACACACACACACACACACTCACACCCCAAACTCATTCTCTTACAAAATCTCTGCAGTCCTTCTGACTTCGTGTCATTTTTTAAACACACACACAAACACACATACACTTGTAGAATCTCTGGAGGGCTTCTGATTTCGTGTCCTTATTACACACACACATACACACACACACACACACACACTCCCTCACTCTCGCACTCATACCTTTCCAGAAAACCTAGAGGGCTTCTGACTTCGTGTCCTTTTAACACAACACACTCACCCTTGCAGAATCTCTAGAGGGCTTCTGACATACTGTCCTTTTGACACACACACACATACACACACACACACACCCTTGCAGAATCTCTAGACGTTTTATGATTCGTGTCGTTTTCACACACACAGACACACACACACACACACACTTGCAGAATCTCTGGAGGGCTTCTAACTTGGTGTACTTATTACAAACACAACGCACACGTACATACCCTTGCAGAATCAATAGTGGGCTTCTGACTTCGTGTGATTTTTACACACACACACACACACACACACACACGCACACACACACACACATACACCCTTGCAGAATCCTTGGAGGGCTTCTGACTTTGTGTCCTTTTTACACACACACACACACACACACACACAAACACACATACATCCTTGCAGAATCTCTGAAGGGCTTCTGACTTTGTGTCCTTTTTACTCAAACACACACACATACACACACCCTTGAAGAATCTCTAGAGGGCTTCTGATTTCGTGTCCTTATTACACACACACACACACACACACACACTCACAACCCAAACTCATTCTCTTACAAAATCTCTGTAGTCCTTCTGACTTCGTGTCCTTTTTTAAAAACACACACACACACACACACACACAGGCACAAACACACATTCACTTGTAGAATCTCTGGATTGCTTCCGATTTCGTGTCCTTATTACACACACACACACTCCCTCACTCTCACACTCATACCTTTTCAGAAAACCTCGAGGGCTTCTGACTTCGTGTCCTTTTAACACAACACACTCACCCTTGCAGAATCTCTAGAGGGCTTTTGACATCCTGTCCTTTTGACACACACACACATACACACACACACACACACACACCCTTGCAGAATCTCCAGACGTTTTATGACTTCGTGTCGTTTTCACACAAACACACACACACACACACACTCTTGCAGAATCTCTGAAGGGCTTCTGACTTTGTGTCCTTTATACACACACACACACACACACACACACACACACACACACACACACCCTTGCAGAATCTCTGAAGGGCTTCTGACTTTGTGTCCTTTTTACACAAACACACACACACATACACACACCCTTGAAGAATCTCTAGAGGGCTTCTGATTTCGTGTCCTTATTACACACACACACACACACACACACACACAACGAAAAACTCATTCTCTTACAAAATCTCTGCAGTCCTTCTGACTTCGTGTCCTTTTTTAAACACACACACACATACACTTGTAGAATCTCTGGAGGGCTTCTGACTTCGTGTCCTTATTACACACACACACACACACACACTTGTAGAATCTCTGGAGGTCTTCTGATTTCGTGTCCTTTTTACACTCACACACACATTCACACACACACACACCCTCGCAGAATCTCTGGAGGGCTTCTGACTTCCTGTCCTTTTTACACACACACACACACACACACACACACACACACACACCCTTGCAGAATCTCTGGAGGGCTTCTTACTTCATGACCTTATTACACCCGCACACACACACACACACACACACACACATAAATCCTTGCAGAATCTCTTGAGAGCTTCGTACTTGGTGTCCTTTTTACAAACACACACACATACTGGCAGAATCTCTGGAGGACTTCTGTCTTCATGACTTTTTTACACACACACACACACACACACACACACACATACACACACCCTTTCAGAATCTATGGAGTGTTGGGCGTGGCAGGCAGGTGGCAGGGGTGGTAGGTGGCAGAGTGTGTCTAAGTGCTCTGCCCACACCTGCGAACTTGACAGCGGTGATGGAGGAGGAGTGCTCGTCCAGCGTCTGCTGCAGGCTATACTCCCGCCCTGCGTCTAGCACATGGATCAGCCGGTCCCGGCTCGCTGAGGCCAGCAGCTTCAGACCTGGGATGGGATGAACTCCGTCAGCTGATGAGTGCCCAGCAAAGAGCACCCAGAGAAACTGAGCCCCACATCCTTAAGCCACATGAGCCATGGAGTCGGGCAGAGTTGAGATGCAGTCCTCCCCAAAGCCTTCAGAGACATCAAGAAGGATCACTAACTCTTTTGGTAGCCAAAAGAACGATCAGCCCCATAGTCAAGAGGCAGGACAAGTATCAGTGGCTCTGGCCAGACTGGAGGGGCTCACTCAAGGCCATTCTAGGCCAGGGCCAGGTACCTGTGTCTGGCTTCGAGTACTCCAGGCACAGAATCTCTGACTCATGGGCCTCCTCCTTCAGCATTTCACTCAGGGACTGCAATTCATGGACCCTGCAAAATGAGAAGAAAGGAGAGGCCGTTCAGTGCCAGGCAGCGGGGGAAAGAATCATCACCCACCCCCTTCCACCTTTTCCTCTCCATCAAGAGCTGTTTTACTTTACCTTTTGGGTTGAACCTTTAGACTTAGAAAAATGAGTCCAGATATGTCGCATTCAACTCTCTCACCTGGTCTCCCTTCGTATTAATGTTTTATGTACTACAGTACACAGTGATAAGGACCACGGAGGTCACACTGGTACAACATTATTAGACTTTATTTAAATGTCACCAGCGGGGGTTGCTCTGAGTTGGAATCAACCCAATGCCAATGAGTTTGTTTATCCCATGAATGTCCTTCTGCTCCAGGATCCTAGGAGCCCCCACGGCACATGGGTGTCATCTGTCCCAGTCTAGAACGGCTTTCAGTCTTTGCTTGTCTTTCCTACCGTGACACCTGGGAGAGTATGATATGTTACTCTGGCAGGTGTACCTCAAATGAAGTTTGCCTGATTTTTCCTCATGACTATCCTAAGTTCCTTATACATTTGGGTCAAGAATACCAGACACAATGCTAGGAGGAGGCTGCATGGAAAAACAGAACTAAAAGAAACTTTCCATCAACGTTGGTTGTTGTTGTTCAACATTTTATTGGGAGTTCTTAAGAGTCATAAGATTTTCTGGGAACATTTTGAAGCCTCTCAGTGTACCCTCTCACCAGATTCATGCTGCTGCCACGGGAAGTTAACCTTAATGACTTGGCTAAGGGTGGGTTTTGCCGTTTCTTCATTGTCAAGTTAGTATCTTTCCCTTGAAGGTAATAAATTTTGTCCCCAACCCTTTTCAGCTAAACCCTCCTGAACCTCTCTCCTTGGGGGCCTAAAGTTCCCCCATCCTGTCCCCTGGAGGCAACGGGTTGCACTCCACAAATGGCCTTACCTGAGCGTGCCCATAGGGTCCTCTGATGCTAGATGCTGCCCGTTGGGGCTGATGCACATAGAGCGGATGCCCACATGGGGGTCCATCAGGGACCCATCGGCTTTGTCTCCCCCAGGCAGCTCGGTGTCCAGCAGGGCCAGCATGTTCCCATCCATATAGATGATCTTAATGAGGTACTAGTGAAACAGGTCAGGAGAAGAGGTGGGTGAGGAAGGCCTGACACAGGACACCTGTCAGGGAGAGAAATGCGGGCCAAGAGGACATCCTTGTCAGAGTTTGGCCAAACAACATCTGGAACAGTCTGGTCTGGAGACCCAGATCCTGAGACTGTGGTGTGGGGGCACCAGGCTCACGTGGCTGAGGATGTTTTGGTGCAGGGTGGAGCCATGCACGCCAAAGCTCTCTGTATTCCACAGGCGGATGGTGCTGTCAGAAGAGCAGGTGATAAAGGAGCTCGGGGGCAGGCAGGCCTGTTGACTGTCCTTCACCTCAAGGTACACCTGGAGGAGCACAAGGACCAGAGGGACCCGGGTCAGACCTTGCCTGCCCACAGAGATGGGACGGAATGAGAGTAGAGAAAAGGCTGGTCAAGACTTAGCCCCAGGCTTATCCCATAGCAAGCAAGTCATAATGATTAGCTCTTGTCTTTAACAAGTAAAGGAATATACATTAACCAAGCACCTAGTAAGTACTAGGCATTCTAAATCTCCCACTTACATTGTCTCCTTTTCGTAAAAATCAAATGCATCAGGTATGTCATTTCATAATTGCAGAAACTAAGGTTTGGTCAAGTTCAGGAACATGTCCAAAGAGGCCAAGCTAAGACTGCACAGGGGCATACTGAAAAACGTCTGAGATGAGTCAGCACTAATATCCCCTCGCATCCTCAGAGCCAATTAACAGATACGAAGGGACCCAGGGGCACTGCTGGGGGAGCTAGGGTGCTGGAGGAAACAAATTCCACACTTGAGGAACCCCAGCTCCTAATGGTAGCCCAGGAAACACGGTCAGTCTCAGCAGACCTGGCCCACGTACCTCTACACTCCAGACGCAGGAGGAATGATACAGAGCTGAATACACCTTGCCCACTTTCTTGGGGTCCTTCACATCCCAGACATAAGTACTATGGTCATTGTATACACAAGACAGCCACTGATTTGCAGGATCAAAGGTCAAGGCTATGGTGTCCCGATACTTCGCATTGGCCACTCCAGCGAAAAGGCAACTGAGGAAAGAGGGGAGCGGGGTGTCCTGGGCAGACAGGGCAAACTGGTGAGTGAGCGCTAATGAAATCGTGCACTAAAGGGAGGAGCAGCAGGTTGGCCAGCAGTCACTGGAGAAAGAACGCAGCGGCTGGCCTGGCATTCCTTGCCATGGGGCTCTCCAAAAGAACACAAGCTATTTCATAGCCCCCAACGTCAGGCGGGGACAGTGTGTGGCCGTGATGCAGCCAAGCAGATGTCAGGCCCTTCTAGACTCACATCAGAGGACAAGGAAGGGCACTGTGCAAACCACAATCATGGTCATATATCATTTCCTGCCAATTGCAGATTTAGCCCCCTCCTGGCCTGAAAGAGAAATTAATATACCCAACTGCAGAACTGCCCCGCTTCCTGACAGCACTGAAACCAGAGCAAAACTTCACTTCCTGCAATCACCCAACCCAAGGCCCGAGGCTACAATAAGACCCTCCTACCGCAGCTGCTACCCAGTACCACCCTGAGGGAGAAAGGCCTGCTCTGTCAGGTTTCCAGTCTCTCTCAGAAACCCTAAGGAACTGCCCGTCTGTCCTAGCTGTGGTCTTTACAGGACAATGCATTACCACACTGCAGACTCAGATTACCACGGTTGCCCACAGTGAGCAACAAATGCTAAAAGACCCACCTGTGCTTGACTGCAAGGGTCTTCCCAGAGGTCTATGTGTGCAGCATATAGGTCTCCTTGCAGCATGCCAGGGATGGCCTGGCACAGAGTGCGGCTCTGACAGGACTCAGGGGCCTACCAACACCGCTCACCTGGCCTCTGTGATGCTGGCAATGTCTGTCCCCAGGGCATGGGGCCGGGGCAGCGTGCTGAGGAAGTGCAGGTTGGAGGGGTTGAAAAGGTGCACGGTGCCGTCAGCACAGCCACAGAAGATGTAGTCCTGGCTCACCGAGATGCAGTGGGCCACTGTGGTCTGTGAGCACAGAAGCCCCAGTCAACAAGGGCGTCTGCCCACTCCTTCACCCGACACCTCAACAGCCATGAGCCAAGAGGCAAGGACAAGCGCAAGGCAGGCCAGCTGCCCTGGCTGGAGCCCCTCAATGCCCCTCCCTCTAACAGCAGCTGGCCAGAGGGCTCACAGCCCCGTGCAATTAGGGGGAAGGAGTCAGCAAGCCTTATAAGGCACCTGAGGTTTGGGCAAAGACACACCCAGAAAAGGCCGGCCAAGAGAAAGGCAGCAGAGGCAGTGGACAGGGCCAGCACACTTACTGTGATGCTGTCTGTGTGCTGAGCAGAAGAGGAAAGCAGAGGAAGAGGCAGAGACAGAGAGCATGAGCGAGCAGTGAGGTTTCCAAACACCTTCCTCCGCCTGGGGCCTCCCCCAGCGTGCATGCAGACTCAGGTGTCCCGGAGCCCGGAGGTGACAGACAGGAGGGTGCCGACAAAGCATTCACTTACCCTCAGCTCCACCCACTTGTCGAACAGTCTCCGGTCACTGAACTCACACAGCTGCCCTGAGGATGTGATACAGAAAGTGCTGTCAGTCTTCTTCCCGCGGACACAGGCTACTTCAGTGAACAGGTTGTTCAGCAGGTTCCCCCAGCAGCCCAGAGCGGCCCAGCAGGGGCACAGTGGCATTCACCTGTGGAGACCCACCACAGGTGCCACCCACCCACCCTGCAGGCTATCCCCTGGAAAGTAGGCCCTGGGGAGAGAGGGAGAAGGCTTCCCTTGCATATTGACATAGCACTTGGCCCAGCTGAGACTTCCAAGGGGCTTTTGAGCATGCAGAAGGGGGCGCAGGTGGAACAGATCTGAGCAGATCCCACCCTAGTGGCTACTTGCTGCCTCACCTTTGAGGTCTTGCTGTCATCGAGGTACCAGAATTTGATGTGCCGGTTGCCTGCAGTGACAAAGTAGCTGCAGTCCTCAGAGAAGGATACTGCTGTCACCCGACTGGACACCTTGTTGGAAGCCACTACAATGTTTTTCTGGAGAGAAAGTCAAGGGAAATCAAGGCTCTGCTTCTAGGAGCTGAGGGAAAAGAAACTTACACACTGAAGGAGGTTAGACAAGCTGTGAACTGGACCTCTCCTTCTGCCCCTTCTTCAGCATCCTAGATACCCAGTTGCTCCTTTCTGCTCAGAGTTCTCTAGAAAGGGACTGAGGCCAGCAGGCAGAAGTTAAGGCCACCGGTCAGCAATTTTTTGGCTCCCCTCCCGGCCCCGCCTGTCCTGAGGCCAGCAGCCCACTCACCTTCCAGGCCCAGACATTGACGATCATGTCATGCTGGTAGCCCACTGAGAAAATGTACTTGGCGCTGGGTGAGAAGGCCACACATGCCACGCCATACTTATGCTCCTGAAGCTCCACCACCTGGCTGCGCTCCGACACATCCCATACCCGCACAGCAGGCATGTGTCCACTCTGCAGGGACCGAAGACCCCGAAGTAAAGGCCAGAGGCAGCCAGCTCCCTCCCCATCCACGGAGGCCTGGCCCTCCCAGCCACTGGACAAGAGCCTGCACATAAATGAAGGACACCTAACCTAATGCGCCTGCACATGAATCAAGGACACCCCCGGAGGGAATGTGATCAGTGTTGGGGAACAGGGACTCTCAGGGACGGGCTCCTGGCGTGATTTGGATGGGCAAGAACCACCACTCCTGCGGTTTGCTCTCACAGCCTCACAGGGCAAGTCTATGGGAGGGCAGTCCTGTTCCACACTGTGACCAGCAGGGGGACTCCAGGGATAAGGAATGTTTTAAGGAGGTGTTTTCCAAAATGTGGTTCCCAAATTGGCAGCTTCAGCCTCACTGGGAACTACTTGTTAGCATTGCAAACTGAAGAGAGCCACCCCAGACCTGCAGAACCCCAGAGCCAGCAGTCTGTACTAAGGGGTGACCATGGCACTTCTGATGCAGGCTACAGCCTAAGAACACTGCTCTAGGGCAGACCAAACACCCAAAGTGGACACCAGTAGAGAAAGTCAAAATTGGCACCAGTCCTATGCGGGCTGCAGGCTGTCACTCTCTGCTAAGGCCAGGCCCCCCCCTCTGCAGTGCCTGAGCTTCCTTCCTCACTCATCTCACCGGTGACCAGGTACTTGCCATCAGGAGAGAAGGCAAGGGCAGTGATGGTTTTCCTGAAAGGAATCGGGCAGGCTCAAGAGGGGCACTGGCAGCCTGGCCCAGGTCTGGCCTCTCACAGTCCCCTCTCAAAACAAGGGCAGCAAACCCGCTGTCCCTGTGCTGCTTCCCTCCCATGCCTGGGGCCCAACAGGGCCCAATGCCACAGAGAAGCAGGTGGCACCCCTCTGGCCGTCCCTGGGGAAAGGTGGCACTCCCCAAAGCCCCTGAGCCCATTTATCTGGAGCTGTTGAGGATGTGGTGCTGCTTGTGTTTCTGGGGGTTGAAGAGCACAACCACACACCTGGGGAGAGGGAGAGGGAGAGGGAGAGGGGAGCACAGACTTAGCACCCCACCTCAGCGGCCCAGCCCAGAGGACCCCACGTTGCCAGAGTGCAGCTGGCTGCTGACAGCACTCTTCTTTCTCCCCTTCTGTAGCCCCACATGGCGCAAGGTCCTGTAGGGAGACCTGCTTGCCCAGTGCTCTGTACACTAGCACTGTCGGGACATGCCCCATAGCGATTGGGTGGCCGGTATTCCCAGAGCTCTTGTCCCTACCCCAGGGCAGAGGGCAGAGAGAAGGATGCACATGATTTGGGTAAGAACAGGCCTCAGCTGTGCCCTTGTTTACAGACCTGGTTTCCAGGAGAGAGTGGGATCTCTCATGTCTGCACCCATGTGTGTACTTGGCAAGAGCTAGCCCACCACATGTTGGATGAGGAAGCAAGTGGAAGGTCAGGGCCCAGGGCCAGGCCTGCAGGGAGACTAAGTGGGATGGAGGGGCAGAAAACTGCCTGAGGGAGGGAACTTCATGGAGTTGCTGGCCCACGTCAGACTCTTTAGCCCAAAGAGCCTGAGCAGCGCCATTCTAACAGCCTCCAGGCTCCCTCTCCAGTCAGGCAGCAAGGCTGGGTGAGATTGGAAGGAGATTGAAATTCAAGAGTGAACTCGAGAGAGGGAGGCAGGTAAGAGTCAGGGACAAGGAGCTGGGAGCCAACAGCTCTCGTGTCTCAGGGACCATGGCGCTCAGCAGGTATAGGCCCTCTGCCCAGCTGTCCCCTCTCTTCATTAGCGCTATGCCTACTAATTGCTATTAGCTGGCCACAGCAAGCCTGGAACCTGCTCCCCCAGGTAAGGGGGTCGACTGGGTAGATGGGGGAGAGACTCAGTAGAAGGCTACTTGTCCCAACCCTGCCTTTTACAACAGGAAGCAGACCGCAGGACCTGCATCTGGACCCCACTGCTTGCAGATGGGAACAGGAGGTGCCGCACAGGGCTTGGTCTCTGCTGCAGACAGAGGCCTCCGGCTTGGCTCAATGAGCCAGTTCGCAATGCAAATTCCACTGTCAACTAGGGATTCTGGGATCTTGAAGGTACACCAGGTAAGCTCACAGCTGGCTACCAGGCTGATTGACAGCCTTAGAAGCCTGAGCAACACCCTCTTCTCCTAAGAGCCCCTCCCCTCCAATCCTTTTTCACCCTCTTTTTCTTTGTTCTCTTTTTTATCCCCTTTCTCTCTTTAAACCGATTTGAAGACCGCTGCTCTCCACATTCCTTGAATGAGAAAAACAAGATGACCTTAGAAACACGCAGACACACACCTGCCCAGTTGCTCTGAAGGAGAGTCTAATACATGGGACTGGCCTAACTCCTCTAAAACAGAGCTGCCTGCACAGAGGATGAAAGGAAGGTGTTCAAACACTCAACCACATTCACTGTCACTGAGTCGATTCTGACTCACAGTGACCCCACAGAACACAACAAAACCGCCCCTGTGGGTTTCCGATACGAACTATCTAGGGGACCAGAAAGTGTCATCTTTCTCCTTTGGAGTGCCTGGTGGGGCCTAGCTGCTGTCCTTGCCGTTAGAACCCCAACACAGAACCATGACACCCTCATGTATCTGGGAGTCCAAATTTGAGAGATAAGGACCACTATGGAACAGAGCCAGGGCTCACAAACAGGGCTTCTGATTTCGGGTCCTTTTTACACACACACACACACACACACACACACACACACACACACACACAGACAAACCTTTGCAGAATCTCTTGAGGACTTCTGACGTCATGTCCTTGTTACACACACACACTCTTGCAGAATCTCTGGAGGGCTTCTGACTTCGTGTCCTTTTTACGCACACACACACACACACACACACACACACATAGATGCATCCTTGCAGAATTTCTGGATGGCTTCTGATTTTTGTCCTTTTTAAACACACACACACACACCGTTGCAGAATCTCCAGAGGGCTTCTGATTTCGGGTCCTTTTTACACAGATACACACAAACACACACACACACCCTTGCAGAAACTCTAGAGAGTTTCTGAATTCCTGTCCTTTTTAAACAAACAAAACCACACACACACACACAACCTTTTAGTATCTATGGAGGGCTTCTGACTTCATGTCCTTTTTATACACACACACACACACACACACACACCCTTGCAGAATCTCTAGAGGGTTTCTGAATTCTTTTCATTTTTACACACACACGCACACACACTCACACCCTTGAAGAATCTTTGGAAGCCTTCTGACTTCATATCTTTTTACATAGGCATACACACACACACACAAGCACCTTTGCACAATCTCTGGAGTGCTTCTGACTTCGTGTCCTCTTTACACACACACACACACACACACACACACACGCTTGCAGGATCTCTAGAGTGCTTCTGACTTGGTGTTCTTTTTACACACACACACACACATGCACACATACACCCTTGTAGAATCTCTATAAGGATTCTGAATTCATGTCCTTTTTACACACACACACACACAACCTAAAGCCACTTTCTTGCAAAATCTCTGCAGTACTTCTGACTTCGTGTCCTTTTTAAACACACACACACACACACACACACATACTTGTAGAATCTCTGGAGGGCTTCTTATTTCGTGTCCTTATTACACACACACACTCCCTCACTCTCACACTCATACCTTTCCAGAAAACCTAGAGGGCTTCTGACTTCGTGTCCTTTTAACACAATACACTCACCCTTGCAGAATCTCTAGAGGGCTTCTGACTTCGTATCCTTTTGACACACATACACACATACACACACACACACAACCTTGCAGAATCTCCAGACGGTTTATGACTTCGTGTCATTTTCACACACACACACACACACACACACACACACACACATACACACACACATACACACACTCTCTCTTGCAGAATCCCTGGAGGGCTTCTAACTTGGTGTAATTATTACAAACACAACGCACACACACACACACACACACCCTTGCAGAATCAATAGTGGGTTTCTGATTACGTTTGATTTTTACACGCACACACTCACACCCACACACATACACCCTTGCAGAATCTCTGAAGGGCTTCGAACTTTGTGTCCTTTTTACACATACACACACCCTTGAAGAATCTCTGGAGGGCTTCTGACTTCATGTCCTTATTACACACACACACTCCCTCACTCTCACACTCATACCTTTCCAGAAAACCTAGAGGGCTTCTGACTTCGTGTCCTTTTAACACAATACACTCACCCTTGCAGAATCTCTAGAGGGCTTCTGTCTTCTTGTCCTTTTGACACACATACACACATACACACACACACACACACACACACACACACACACCCTTGCAGAATCTCCAGACGGTTTATGACTTTGTATCGTTTTCACACACACAAACATACACACACACACTCTCTTGCAGAATCTCTGGAGTGCTTCTAACTTGGTGTAATTATTACAAACACAACACACACATACACACACACACCCTTGCAGAATCAATAGTGGGCTTCTGACTTCGTGTGATTTTACATGCACACACACACACACACACACACATACACCTTGCAGAATCTATGGAGGGCTTCGAACTTTGTGTCTTTTTTACACAAACACACACACATACACACACCCTTGAAGAATCTCTAGAGGGCTTCGGACTTCGTGTCTTTTTACACAAACACACACACACACAGACACACACACACACCCTGGTAGAATCTCTGGAGAGTGTCTTACTTGGTGTCTTTTTTCACACACACACACACACACACACACACACACACACACACACACACACACACCAAGAACCGACTTTTAGTTTGCTACTCACTAGCTTTTGAAGACCCCAGTCACTTCCCTGATGGATACAGAACATTGTCTTTGTGAGCTAGTTTGTACGAATTGATTTTGAGGTCTCTCAGAGCTATGTTCCTGATCCCCCATATTTAGGACACGCTCCCTCAAGGGGTTTTGTTATACCTAAGACATTTTCATAACTATGCCTCCTGGATGTACTATTATATTCATGGACATATTTGTAGTATATGCTAATATGTATATAAAACTATTCTCTGGCAAACCTATATTTATTCATGGGGCTAGTCCCATTCTCCTTCCCACAACTGCTCAGATTTTGTGGTTTTTCTATCTATCTATTTATCTCTCTAGCTATCCTTGTATGTTATTGTTATTATAGGAGTATTTATCTCTGTTGCTTTTAATGATTGTAGTCTACTGAGAAAGGTTAGTGTTTAAATGTTCCAAATGTTTCCCCATTTTCTGGGTTACATGACACAAACCAATAGAAGAAGAGAAAAGAAAAAAATTTAACCCAAGTAATAACACCAACAATAAAACCAATTTAGTCTTTTGGTTAAGAATTACTCAGACTTTCCCACTCCTAGGCTAAACCTTGAAAGAAAAAGAATGAGATAAAAGACCATAGGGAGGAAGAAAGGAGAGTGAGAGGCAAGGGAATAAAGAAAGAAGGTGGCAAGGTTGTGTGAACAATTAATGTGGACCTTCTTTGATGTGTATTAAAAATAATATTGACTGTTTTTTTCAATACTCACCAAAAATTATTTATATCAATCAAGAAAACCTCACTACCCTGGAATCAATTCTGACATATAGCAACCCTTTGGACAGAGTATAGAACTGCCCCTGAGGGTTTCCAAGGCTGTAAATCTTTACAGGAGTAGAAAATCTCATCTTTCTCTTGGGGAGTGGGGGTGGGGAGGGGAGTTTCGAACTTCTGATCTTGCAGTTAGAAGTCCAACTCATAATCTACTTCACCAACAAGGCTCCACCTTTCATCATTAATCTGGACTGTTTGACCTTCTAGGCTTACTGGGTTTTATTTTCTCACTTTGGAAGACATGGTACCAAAATACACACCATTTCCTAGCCCCCCCCAAAATCAAAAGTAAACAAAAACAAAACAGGAAAAAATAGCAACCCAATCCAAACCAACTAACCTATTTAGCCATATAGATAAAGGATACTAGTAGCCAACCTCTGTGTTGGGGGCAATAGGGATGGATGGGGACTGTGGTTAACAGGCACGTGGCAGCTCATCCACGGGGGACATTCAAATTCTAGCTCCAGACGGTTGTTGCCTTGGGTAAATGCAAGGATTTTAAGGCCTGATTTTCTGTTTGTAACTGAGATGCTGAGAATATAAAATTCGATGTGAAATCGTCAACTTTTCAAATATTGGATCACATTAGTTAAAACCATTTTCTGGCTGCTCATCATCATACTAGCACATCATTAGGCTAAAATCATATCAAAGACATCTGGTTTGTCCCCTGTGCCCTTTAAGGACAACTGAAACATAAGGATGGGAATGTGACATTCATTCTTCCTCTAGACCCTCACCCTTTGCCTCCATCGGCTGGCGTTCATAGAAGAGGCAGACGGTTTTGTTCAACTTCAGCATAATCAGAGTCCTGAGAGTTAAACACAATACATATATAATTTCATACTAGTCGTTTTAATATTAGCCCAAACAAAACCAACAAAAACCCAACCCGTTGCTGTTATGTTGGTTCTGGCTCCCGAGGACCCCCTGGGTGCCAGGGAGAAACTACACATCACAGGATTCTCAAGCCTGTGGGCTTCTAGAAGCAGGCCATTATTTATTTCTTCTGAGGGGTGCAACTGCCCACCACTTGATACGTTGAGTCCTTAACAATTTGTGCCACTCAGGGTCTCCCAGCCTTCGTATGTGACCCCCAAATTCCTTGACAGGCTACCTATAGGAAGGTAGAGTCTATGCCCTTTCCCCTTAAATTGGGATGTTTCATGACCTCTGTGACCAATAGATTATGGAGAAGATGACACTGTGACATCTAGTTTGGGCAACCCCCTTCCCTCCCCCAAAGTGCTTCACAGCTTCTGAAAAATCCCTTCAAAGTCTTCTTCTTGAGTGCTCACCCTCAGAATGTCCAGCCTCCACGTGCTACCTCTCAGGACACTTCTCAGCACCCAGACACTATGCTGAAAGAAGCCTGAGCCACCTGGAAAGGCCACGTGGAGACACTCCAAACAACAACCCAGCTAAGCACCCAGCTAATGGCCAGCTTCAGCTGCCAGCCCTCTGAGTGCACGTGTAGGTACTGGAGTCACCAGAGGCCCCTGCCCCAGCTCCCATGTGACTGCCAACTCATGGGAGACTCCAAGCACGACCCAGTGGCCTCCCAGCAACCACACGATGATGGTCCTTGTTTGAAGCCACTGTGTTTGGGGAGGGGGCGTTTCTTGCCCAGCCACAGGGATGAGAACCTGCATCTCAACAACATGCAGGTGGGTGAGGGGGCCGTCTCTTGAGCAAGGCAGCCTCCCTTCTTGTCAACTCCTGGGGATTTTTGTTGTTCTTGCCACTGCTGCCCCAATTCCCCAGGAGCTAGAGGAAGGCAGGCAGCAGACCTCAGGTGGCCAGGAGGCAGGAGCCTCTGTGGGATGCAGTTACAATGGGAGATATAACCTTAAAGGCAGGAGCCTGACTTTACCTTTGCCTCCTGGAGATTTCGGGTGCAGAACACCTGTCAAATCCCATCTTCTGTCCAACCCTGATCATATGTCTGTCTTATGTTTGCACATAGGACGCAGACTTGTGAACACCCAAAGAACAGGGTCTGGCGCCAAAAAACCAGCGCCACAAGGAACTGATGTTTCTCCAGCAACGGGGAGGGGTGGGATGAGAGGAAGAAAGGAGTACAAATCACTGGATGAAAACAAGGTGGGGAAAGGAAGGAGGAAAGGGAGAGAGTGAAGGAGGGAGACTGGGAGGCTGAAGGGAAAAGGCAGGGAAGGAAAGGAGAAAGGTGGGGAGAGAAGAGCGAAGAAGAAATGGAGGAGTGCGGGAGGGAAGATGGAAGGTGAAGGCAGGCAGGAAGACGTGAGCAAAGGGAGGGAAGGAAGAAAAGAGAAAGAGAAGGGCAAGAAGAAGAAAGGAAGGTAGGGAAGAAAGGAAGAAAACGAGAAACCTAATGTCAATGGCACCCTCTATGTTTTTATTTCCTGTTTTTCTGAGGTAGCCTCTTCAGCAGAAGCAAATGGGCTGAATCGCCTCAAACTCCACCTAGGTAGAAAGCACGGGTTTCATTTCGCCAGGGCCTGTGAAAATGTTTGAACTGAGCAGCATTAACACGGAGACAGCGATTACCCCACGTGGCTGTTGCACTCTGATGATACCAAGGCAATGGGAATGGGGGCTCATTATTTCACCAGGTGACAAAAAAAATTGTATTTTGACGTTTCACCCTGAACGTGGGGAAGGGGGGCGTGGGGGAGGAATCAGGGGCCCTTTGTGGAGTCTCCTCTTGCCATTGTGATGCCCCTTGGCCTGCCAACAACCTGAGGTCCTGCACTCTGCCAGTGAGGGGCTTGGCTGCAGGCCCTAGCCCAGCATTTCTTGTCAGATTTACTGTGACAAGTGATGGGAGAAAAGCAAGATGCTGTTAACAGCGCATCCGTTCAGACCCTGCTATTTAGAAATTTGGATTTATATTTTGTCAGAGAGAAGTAGCACTGATGTTAATCTTTGCACTACCCTTGGAAAAAAAGCATTCATAATCTTAAAACAATAATCCATAGCATTTGTGGAGCTCTGAGAACCAAGGGATGGTCAGAAGCATTTTTAGACAGATGTCTCATTTCATCTTCAAAGCAACCCAGTGAGGAATAAGAAAAGTTGGCTTATGACTTCCCTTTTGGAAAGTGAGTCTTTGGAAGCACAGAGAGGTCCAAGGTCACATAGTCAATAAGTTAGAGAGCCTGGATTTGAACCTGAGCGGTCTGCTGCCAGAGGTACATTTTTTGCTTGTGTTTATTAAGGCAACTTGCAGCCCTGGCAAGGATTCAGATAGAATTGAGGATCATTTTTTTAAACAATTTATTAGGGGCTCATACAACTCTTTTCACAGTTCATACATATACATACATCAATTGTATAAAGCACATCTGTACAGTCTTTGCCCTAATCTTTTTTTTCTCCTCTTTTTTTTTCTTACATTTTAATAGGGACTCATACAACTCTTATCACAATCCACCCATATTCATACTTCAATTGTATAAAGCACATCCATACATTCCCTACCCCAATCATTCTCAAAGCATTTACTCTCCACTTAAGCCCTTTGCATCAGGTCCTCTTTTTTTCACCCTCCCTCCCCTTCCCCCCTCCCTCATGTGCCCTTGGTAATTTATACATCGTTATTTTGTCATATCTTGCCCTATCCGGAGTCTCCCTTCCCCGGTTCTCTGCTGTCCCTCTCCCAGGGAAGAGGTCACATGTGGATCCTTGTAATCAGTTCCCCTTTTCCAACCCACTCACCCTCCACTCTCCCAGCATCGCCCCTCACACCCTTGGTCCTGAAGGTATCGTCCACCCTGGATTCCCTGTACCTCCAGCCCTCATATGTACCAGTATACAGCCTCTGCCCTATCCAGCCCTAACAGTGCTTCTCTCTATCCTTGTGGAGCCCTGGTGATGGGCTGGGCTGCTAAGTAGTAGGTTAAACAGGCTTTCCCCTCCTGTGAAAAGTTACACTCTCGGGAAACTCACGGGTTGCTCTGAATCAAGGTCAACTCAATGGCAGTGAGTTTGGCTTTTTAATGTCTCTCCCTGTTGTTGTTGTTGTTGTTGTTGTTGTTAGTTTGCCATCCAGTTGGTTCTGGTCCATGGCAAACCTATTCACAGCAGAATGTAACAATAACAGCTCCTCCTCCATCCACCCAAGTGTTCCTATGCTCAGTCCTCTTGTTGTAGTCACTGTGTCAATCCAGCTCTTCAAGGGCCTTCACCCTTTTTTCACAGCCCTTCCATTTTTCTAAGCATGATGCCTCTCCAGGGACTGGTCTCCACTGACAACATGTCCAAAGTCTCACCATCCTTACTTCTAATGGGAATTCTGGCCGTACTTCCAAGACAGATTTTGTTTGTTCTTTTGGCAGTCCATG